>NC_084633.1:7969640-7972140 GCF_033978795.1 Nerophis ophidion | reverse complement strand
ATCCTAAATTTTTGTTTAGTACGGTAGCATCGCTAACCCAACAAGGGACCCCTTCCAGTAGCTCAACCCACTCAGCTGATGACTTTATGCAATTCTTTAGTAAGAAAATTGAAGTCATTAGAAAGGAGATTAAAGACAATGCGTCCCAGCTACAACGGGGTTCTATTAACACTGACACGATTGTATATATGGCGGATACTGCCCTCCAAAATAGTTTCTCTCGTTTTGAGGAAATAACATTAGAGGAATTGTTACAACGTGTAAATGGAATAAAACAGACAACATGCTTACTTGACCCTCTTCCTGGGAAACTGATCAAGGAGCTCTTTGTATTATTAGGTCCATCAGTGCTAAATATTATAAACTTATCACTCTCCTCGGGCACTGTTCCCCTAGCATTCAAAAAAGCGGTTATTCATCCTCTTCTTAAAAGACCTAACCTCGATCCTGACCTCATGGTAAACTACCGACCGGTGTCTCACCTTCCCTTTATTTCAAAAATCTTTGAAAAAATTGTTGCGGAGCAGTTAAATGAACACTTAGCGTCTAACAATCTATGTGAAACCTTTCAATCCGGTTTCAGGACAAATCACTCCACGGAGACAGCCCTCGCAAAAATGACTAATGATCTATTACTAACGATGGATTCTGATGCGTCATCTATGTTGCTGCTCCTCGATCTTAGCGCTGCTTTCGATACCGTCGATCATAATATTTTATTAGAACGTATCAAAACACGAATTGGTATGTCAGACTTAGCCCTGTCTTGGTTTAACTCTTATCTTACTGATAGGATGCAGTGTGTCTCCCATAACAATGTGACCTCGGACTACGTTAAGGTAACGTGTGGAGTTCCCCAGGGTTCGGTCCTTGGCCCTGCACTCTTCAGCATCTACATGCTGCCGCTAGGTGACATCATACGCAAATACGGTGTTAGCTTTCACTGTTATGCTGATGACACCCAACTCTACATGCCCCTAAAGCTGACCAACACGCCGGATTGTAGTCAGCTGGAGGCGTCTCTTAATGAAATTAAACAATGGATGTCCGCTAACTTTTTGCAACTCAACGCCAAAAAAACGGAAATGCTGATTATCGGTCCTGCTAGACACCGAACTCTATTCAATAATACAACTCTAACATTTGACAACCAAACAATTAAACAAGGCGACACGGTAAAGAATCTGGGTATTATCTTCGACCCAACTCTCTCCTTTGAGGCACACATTAAAAGCGTTACTAAAACGGCCTTCTTTCATCTCCGTAATATCGCTAAAATTCGCTCCATTCTGTCCACTAAAGACGCTGAGATCATTATCCATGCGTTTGTTACGTCTCGCCTCGACTACTGTAACGTATTATTTTCGGGTCTCCCCATGTCTAGCATTAAAAGATTACAGTTGGTACAAAATGCGGCTGCTAGACTTTTGACAAGAACAAGAAAGTTTGATCACATTACGCCTGTCCTGGCTCACCTGCACTGGCTTCCTGTGCACTTAAGATGTGACTTTATGGTTTTACTACTTACGTATAAAATACTACACGGTCTAGCTCCATCCTATCTTGCCGATTGTATTGTACCATATTTCCCGGCAAGAAATCTGCGTTCAAAGGACTCCGGCTTGTTAGTGATTCCCAAAGCCCAAAAAAAGTCTGCGGGCTATAGAGCGTTTTCCGTTCGGGCTCCAGTACTCTGGAATGCCCTCCCGGTAACAGTTCGAGATGCCACCTCAGTAGAAGCATTTAAGTCTCACCTTAAAACTCATTTGTATACTCTAGCCTTTAAATAGACTCCCTTTTTAGACCAGTTGATCTGCCGTTTCTTTTCTTTTTCTTCTATGTCCCACTCTCCCTTGTGGAGGGGGTCCGGTCCGATCCGGTGGCCATGTACTGCTTGCCTGTGTATCGGCTGGGGACATCTCTGCGCTGCTGATCCGCCTCCGCTTGGGATGGTTTCCTGCTGGCTCCGCTGTGAACGGGACTCTCGCTGCTGTGTTGGATCCGCTTTGGACTGGACTCTCGCGACTGTATTGGATCCATTGTGGATTGAACTTTCACAGTATCATGTTAGACCCGCTCGACATCCATTGCTTTCCTCCTCTCTAAGGTTCTCATAGTCATTATTGTCACCGACGTCCCACTGGGTCATTTTGTCACCGATGTCCCACTGGGTGTGAGTTTTCCTTGCCCTTATGTGGGCCTACCGAGGATGTCGTGGTGGTTTGTGCAGCCCTTTGAGACACTAGTGATTTAGGGCTATATAAGTAAACATTGATTGATTGATTGATTGATATACATACGTATATTCATACATACATATGCATATATATACATAAATACATATATATGCATACATACATACATGTTTATATATACATACATATGTGTATATATATACATGTATGTATGTATACATATACATGTATGTATGTATATATATACATGTATGTATGTGTATATATACACACGTATGTATGTGTATATATACACACATGTATAT
>NC_084633.1:7922140-7967140 GCF_033978795.1 Nerophis ophidion | reverse complement strand
AAAGGTTGATACGTATTTTCCCCAACTAAATCATAGTCAACTAAATGACTGTATAAACGTTTAGCTCAATTAAAAACATGTTTATTTTATACAAAACATTAACACTGTAAACATTAGATTTTAAACAATTAAAACCTTTGCTAAATTGTGAACTAAAACTCATGTGTAGTTGTTTAGTTTGTATCACATGGCTGGAAATAAGATGTGTTAAATATATGCATTTTGTGGATTATAAATTCTTAGTATCACTAATCTGTAAAGACAAACTTTTGAACCTATTCTAAAACATTATGGTAACTATAAATTTACAATAATGGGTATGCATTTGGGGTTTAAAAACCCCCCGCCATAATCCCGGTTTAGTAAATACCTTGGTTTTAATGTCACCGTTTGGTTCATCTTGGGGGCAGTAAGGGAAAAGAAACGTAACAAAATTAAACTGCTTAAGTCTTGTGTAGAATGCTTTAATGTTTTTTTTATTTTTTTATCATAACTATTATTAATCTATTTGCAAATTTACTGGTACAACCTGGTTACTTTCTGTTCTAACATCATTGACTAATTACATTTTCATCACAATTATAAAAACAGTACACAGAATGGCTGTCTGACAAAAGCTAACAATTAAATATTTGAATTAATGTATTATTTCATTTTAGTACATACAATATTTTTGAGCAATATTTTCGAGTAAAATACATTTGGAGGTGCAAAATAACCAACCATAAGTGAAAACAACTATTGGCTTTGGTTCAAAGTCCTAAAGTCCTCTACACAACAAACAAAACGACTGAAAAAAATATTTTGTGATGATAAAATATATTGATCTCATCAATGTAGTATTGAGTATAAAGTGATACTGCAGTAAACTTGGTATCATTACAGTCCATTTTCGTATCAATTGGCCGCCGGCCCTTATGTACATTCAAGAGATCGACCTTAGCTATGCTTCTTGTATAAAGTCCTAAACTCCTGTAAACAATAACAAAAAAATGACATAATTTTTTTTTTAATAATAATAAAAAAATATCGATCTAATCACTGTAGTATCAACCATACACCAATAATATACTTGGCATTGTTTCTGTAACGATCTGTCACTTACTTTCTGATAGTTTTTCGTGTTTTGTACTTTGTTTCCTGTTCAGTGCTCTTATTTTGTCATACTTCCTGTTTACTCCGCTGAGCACTGTTTTTGTCACACTCGCCGTTGATTGGCAGCGGTCCTCAGCTGCGGTCAATCAACATAGGTCTATTTATGTTTCACTCGAGCACTCCTCAGTGCTCGAAGTTAAAACCATGTTGGGAACATCTCCATGCAAGACTGCTTTCTGTTTATATCTTTTACTTTGATGAAATTAAAATCATCTTACCGGCTTTCTGCTCTCCTGGATTTTTGCATACTTGAGGTCACACAACTGCAGCCATGCGACATCCCAACAGTAACTTCGAGCCAGAAAATTGTGACCTCGCGAGAATCCCTGTCGGCAATCCTCAGCCGACGTTCTGGACCGCACAATTCCTGGAGGACTTGAAGGCCAGGTTTGTGCGGTCCCAGCCTACAGACGCGGACCCTCTCCCCGCGGCAACGCCACCGGCTTCGGCTCTCCGACCGGCGCGTCCCCCGCCGTCATCTTTCCTCTCGGCTCAACGGCTGGCTACGGCTCTCCGACCAGCACGTCCGCCACTTCCTGCATGCCTCGCGGCTCCCGCGGCAACGCTACCGGCTACGGCTCTCCGACCGGCGCGTCCTCCGCCGCCATCCTTCCTCTCGGCAACGCTGCCGGCTACGGCTCACCGACCGGCGCGCCCGCCTCCTCCTTCACGTCTCGCGGCTCCTGCGGCTCCGTCGCCGACTGCGGCTCTCCGACCGGCACGTCCGCCGCCGCCATCCTTCCCGTCGTCTGCTGAGCTGCTTCTCCCTGCTCCTACGCAGCTTCCAGCGGCTGCTCCCCGGCTGCTCTTTTTGCCAGCTCCCGCTCTCTTTTTTGGTTCGCCGAGAGCTCCAGTGGAGCCCACAGTGAGGTCGCTTTTGTCCTCCTGCTGGGACTCGGCACGGGACGTGTCTTCGTCCCTCCTCCTGGTCCCCTCCCGCCCGTCCCTGGTTTTCGCACCGGGGGACTCCGACGAGCAGGCACGTTTTCCCGCATGTGTGAACGGTGTCTGGCAGCCACCTAGTGGAGGGGGGCCCACTATACACTGCGGTGCAGCCAGGCACACACCGCTGTCATCCCCGCCAGCGTCTCCTTCCACGGAGACATCTACGTCCCTGGCGGGCTTTCGCCGAGCCCCAACGCCGGCTCCACGCCGAGCCCCAACGCCGGCTCCACGCCGAGCCCCAACGCCGGCTCCACGCCGAGCCCCAACGCCGGCTCCACGCCGAGCCCCAACGCCGGCTCCACGCCGAGCCCCAACGCCGGCTCCACGCCGAGCCCCAACGCCGGCTCCACGCCGAGCCCCAACGCCGCCAAGAGCAGCACCACGCCGGGCTTCGTCACCGCCGGCATCCGCTATTCCTCGGCCAGCATTTGCTGCTCCTCACCCGGCGTCATCTGCCGCTTTCACGCCGCCGATGACATCTGCAACAATCACGCCTCCGATGACGCCTGCCGCTTCAACACCGCCGATGACGTCTGTTGCTTCCACGCTGTTGATGACGTCTGCCGCTTTCACGCCGCCGATGACGTCTGCCGCTTTCACGCCGCCGATGACGTCTGCCGCTTTCACGCCGCCGATGACGTCTGCCGCTTTCACGCCGCCGATGACGTCTGCCGCTTTCACGCCGCCGATGACGTCTGCCGCTTTCACGCCGCCGATGACGTCTGCCGCTTTCACGCCGCCGATGACGTCTGCCGCTTTCACGCCGCCGATGACGTCTGCCGCTTTCACGCCGCCGATGACGTCTGCCGCTTTCACGCCGCCGATGACGTCTGCCGCTTTCACGCCGCCGATGACGTCTGCCGCTTTCACGCCGCCGATGACGTCTGCCGCTTCCACGCCGCCGATGACGTCTGCCGCTTCCACGCCGCCGATGACGTCTGCCGCTTCCACGCCGCCGATGACGTCTGCCGCTTCCACGCCGCCGATGACGTCTGCCGCTTCCACGCCGCCGATGACGTCTGCCGCTTCCACGCCGCCGATGACGTCTGCCGCTTCCACGCCGCCGATGACGTCTGCCGCTTCCACGCCGCCGATGACGTCCGCCGCTTCCACGCCGTTGATGACGTCTGCCG
Source organism: Nerophis ophidion (assembly GCF_033978795.1). Lineage (NCBI taxonomy): Eukaryota > Metazoa > Chordata > Actinopteri > Syngnathiformes > Syngnathidae > Nerophis > Nerophis ophidion. The sequence continues at coordinate 7,963,907 of NC_084633.1, read as the reverse complement.
CTTCCACGCCGGCTCCAACATCGGCTCCTCAGCCGCCTCCTGCAGAGGTATCTGTTTTGGCTGCAGCCCCCGCCGCTTTGTCTGCTGTCTCCGGGCCTGCTTCAGCGCGCCCGCCTCCACGTCAGCCGCGGATGTGGCCGTGCCCTGGGCGTCCTCCTCGCGGGATGCACTCGTCTCTTTTTCGGCCAATGATGTGGCTGTTCCGTGGCCGCCCGCCCCGCCAGTTCCAGCGGCGTTCTACGCGCCGTCGCCACCTGACTTTCCCTCGCTGGCTGCGGGGACACGAGGTTTGGCGACCTTCCACCAAATCCTCCTTCCATCCTCCCTTACTTTGTGGACATTTTTTTCCATTTTTCTTTTCCAGGGAACATCTGGTATCTGTTCCTTGAGGGGGAGGTCCTGTAACGATCTGTCACTTACTTTCTGATAGTTTTTCGTGTTTTGTACTTTGTTTCCTGTTCAGTGCTCTTATTTTGTCATACTTCCTGTTTACTCCGCTGAGCACTGTTTTTGTCACACTCGCCGTTGATTGGCAGCGGTCCTCAGCTGCGGTCAATCAACATAGGTCTATTTATGTTTCACTCGAGCACTCCTCAGTGCTCGAAGTTAAAACCATGTTGGGAACATCTCCATGCAAGACTGCTTTCTGTTTATATCTTTTACTTTGATGAAATTAAAATCATCTTACCGGCTTTCTGCTCTCCTGGATTTTTGCATACTTGAGGTCACACAACTGCAGCCATGCGACATCCCAACAGTTTCTGTCAAATATTTGTATCAGTCTGCCCACCCCTGTTTACATTCAAAAGCTCTAGCTTAGTGATTAGCATGGCTTATTGTGTCCTCCTCTGGTGTTTCGTGCATTGTTGTGGTCCGGCTTCCGGATCACACATCTAGTATGTTTAGTCCCCTTTTTGTATTTTCCTATTATGTTTTGATCATGTTTTGGACTCTATTGATCCCGTTTCATAGCGCACTTCCTTGTTTACATTCGTCACCATGACTAATTGCTCCTCCTGCACGGCTCGTTCACACACCGGTTTGTAATTATGTTTTCTGTATTTAAGCCCTTCTGCTACCTAAGTTCAGCCTCGCCAGTTTGTTTGCGTCCTGCAACGGTTACGTGAGTAGTCTCTGTTTATTTTGCTGCCTGCTAAATGTAGCTTTATGGACTTCGAACTCTGCCTTCTGTTTATATTAGCATTTACTTTTCTGCGCTCAGGCATGTCTTTAATTTGCTCTTTGTACAAGTGTTCTTTTGAAACTTCACATTAAAAACTGCTTATGCCTTCATTCCTGCCTGCTGTGATCCTGCGCATCGAGAGGCGACACTCCCCGCGCATCCACGATGCTGCGAACACGCAACAGTAAAGCATGTTTAGCTGTTCCTCATCCTCTCGTCCTCCAGTGATAACGTCACTTTGAAGAATGTTAATGTTATTGTTGCTTATTTTCTGGCCATGGAGGCCAGGATTAGTTAGCCAGCATCTCACTTGCAAAAACTTTGTCACGGCGTGGTCTCAAACCCACAATTTTCCTACAGGAAGATCCATCAGGCTGGCAGTATGCGGACCTTGTCAATTCTCTCCTGCCCTCGACCACCCTGCCTGCTTACGGACACCCTTTTTGCCTCGCTCTCTTGGCCTGCCAAAAGATTCATCCATCACGCAAGTACAACATCGTCTGGTATTATTCACATGGTTGAAATCACACATAGTCCTGCAACAAACCGAGTAGCATACACCTCCCATTCACTCATCAAAGGTTACAATAAAACCGGTAACCTGAGTTTCTTCGTGGTGTCGCCCCCCTTCACCCCCTCACGTACATAACAGACATTGCGTTGAGGAAACGGTCATTCGCTTGTCTTTGTCAAATATGTGTGACATGACTAGAACGTGTCATTATAACAATAACACAATAGTATTAAAAACTCTATTGTCGACCAAATTTACATCATTTATATCATATATCTAAATAATATATCCAAAACTGCAAACACTAATTTTAAAAGATAAAATAAAACTGATATAATACACCATAGTTTGCAACATTTCTTTGTTTCAGTCAAATGAAACAAAGCAGTGACTGTTTAAAAAAAGTCTGAATTACTGTCATTTCTTTTGATTTGCTTGTCTCTACCTTTTGAAATATTTCACAGACACGTTAACGAAACTGCAGAACTAAATAAGTCTGAACACCTCGGCAAAATTTTTGCAAAACTCCTGTCCCCGGGTTTAAGAACAACTTGTGTTTCAGGCCTTTTTTAAAAAGGTAATGCTAATGATGCTAACAATGTAAACAGCCAACATGCTAACAATAGATGTGGTACATTGAATCAAAAGCTGCTTCCATTATTTTACAATCGATGGTTGCTAAATTGCAAAATGACCATGTGATATGCAAAATGCTAATAGGCTAAAGCTAGCATCAATAGAACGTACCAGAAGTGCAGTACCTGGACAAGTGGAAGGAGAGAGCTGATTGGAGGGGAGACAAGGATCACGGCAAGACACAGGTGTACTAATGATGGAAAAAGGTGTAGACCATGTAACAATGAGCACATGGAAAACAAAGACAGAAGGAAATAAGGTAAAGAAGTGTTATATATAATGTGACTTGAGTGAGCAAATAAATTAGCAATATGCAAATAAATATCTCATAAAAGAAATGTCGAATTTCTTATAATGCTTTTTGAATGTTCAACTAGTATGAAAACACTGAAAAAATGTTTCCAACATTCTGGACATGAAGTTATCAACATCCTGTCTAGTTGATATTAATAAACCACAGGAAGCGACCGTTTCTTCCACAGGTGTTTTGTAATATAGCCAACAAACTGAAAGAAATATTGTAAGCCAAGAACACAACGAATAAAAAGATACACGTTGTCACCAGTACACAGGCAGATGCCTGGGGGCCCCAGAATACCACGGGCCCCCAAACGTTTGAAAAAAGGATGATTAAAGTTTCCTTCTACAAACCCCGTTGCCATATGACTTGGGAAATTGAGTTAGATGTAAATATAAACGGAATACAATGATTTGCAAATCCTTTTCAATCCATATTCAGTTGAATATGCTACAAACACAACATATTTGATAATCAAACTGATAAACGTTTTTTTTGCACATAATCATTAACTTTAGAATTTGATGTCAGCAACAAGTGACAAAGAAGTTGGGAAAGGTGGAAATAAATACTGATAAAGTTGAGGAATGCTCATCAAACACTTTTTTGGAACATCCCACAGGTGTGCAGGCTAATTGGGAACAGGTGGGTGCCATGATTGGGTATAAAAACAGCTTCCCAAATAATGCTCAGTCTTTCACAAGAAAGGATGGGGCGAGGTACACCCCTTTGTCCACAACTGTGTGAGCAAATAGTCAGTTTAAGAACAACGTATCTCAAAGTGCAATTGCAAGACATTTAGGAATTTCAACATCTTTGGTCCATAATATCATCAAAAGTTCTGAGAATCTGGAGAAATCACTCCACGTAAGCGGCATGGCCAGAAACCAACATTGAATGACCGTGGAAGCGAACCATCCAGACTGTTATCGACTCAAAGTTCAAAAGCCATCATCTGTGATGGAATGGGGGTGTATTAGTGCCCAAGGCATGGGTAACTTACACATCTGTGAAGGCACCATTAATGCTGAAAGGTACATACAGGTTTTGGAACAACATATGCTGCCATCTAAGTGCTATATATATATAATAAATACTTGAATTTCAGTGTTCATTTATTTACACAAAACACTCATTTACTCATTGTTGAGTTAAGGGTTGAATCGTCCATATTCTCTGTCACTATTTTTCTAACCAGATGCATGCACAGCTAGACTCTCTGGCGGTGGTATCAGAGAGAAGAAGTCTAGCAAAACTCCTAGCCATTATGGACAACACCTCCCACCCACTACACTCGGACCTTGTGGAGAGAATGAGCACAATCAGTGGAAGGCTCAGACTCCCAAAATGTAACACAGAACGACACAGGAGGTCCTTCATACCGACAGCCATCAGACTGTATAATGCATATGTTCCTTGACTGCACTAAAATGTAGAATATATGTAGAATATATTTATATTATTCATATATTATATTTTTAATATATTATATTTATTATTATCATTGTATATTGTGAGCGAACTGTGGTGCTGAATTTCCCCCAGGCATCAATAAAGTACATTCTGTCAGAGTTGCCACTGACAGTTTGTTTGTGTTTTAGTTTCTCCTCTGTGTGTTTAGTATTTCCTGTCCTTAGAACCTGTCTAGTGCTCTTATTTTGGTTCAGCTTCCTGTTTGTCTCCCTTTGTCCTGTTTTCACTCAGCTGCGGCTGATTGGCATCTGGTCACACCTGATGTCAATCGGCCAGCTCCTATTTTACCTGCTCTGTTCCTCCAGTCAGGGTTGGATCATTGTATTGTCGTTGCCTCATGTCACTCTTGTGTCTTTGCTACCTGTCGTGTCTGGCATCATTTCAGCTATTACCTGTCGTGCTACATCTTGTCCTGGTCGTCATAGCGGTAAGCTGTTTTTGTTAGCCATTAGCTATTTCCAGTTTTTCTGTTTGTCATCCTCTAGCTCCCAGTGCTAGCTCTCTTAGTTTGTTATTCCGCCCACGTGCGTTCTTTTTGTTTGTTCTTGTGTAGTTTGAATTAAATCAGGTTTTCATATACCATGCCTGCTTCCATCTCTGCATCTCGGGGTTCAACATCACCAACTACCTGTGACACATTCTATTCTATTCTATGTACAGTAGATGGCAGTATTGTCCCGTTTAAGAGTGTCACAACATTGCTGTTTACGGCAGACGAACTGCTTTACGGTAGACGAAAACGTGACTGCTGTTGTTGTGTGTTGTTACCGGGCTGGGAGGACAATAATGAAACTGCCTAACAATAAACCCACATAAGAAACGAAGAACTCGCCCTCGATCATTCTACAGTTATAACATCATTGGACAGCCTCGTTGTTTATATTGTGGGAAAGCGGACGTGAAAACAGGCTGTCGACAAGTCACTCAGGTCCGCATGGAGCTGGAGGGGGCGTGACCTCCAGCTCCGCCTGAATTTCGGGAGAAAATTTGTCCCAATCCACTTTATTTATATAGCACATTTAAACAACAATAACGTTTCCAAAGTGCTGCACAGCCATGTTAAAAATATTTTTTTTAAAAACAAACAAAAAAAAAAACATTATGCTCCACCAATGACTGAATAAAAACAACAAATAAATAAATATAAAACCAATAAAAACAATATAAAAACAAATGTGATTAAAAACTATTTTAAAGGGTAAAATCAATTAAAACAGTAAAATCAAAGTGTATAAAAAACACAGAGGAAAACAGATGACAGAGGACCACACAACTCACGTAGTGTTAAAAGCCAAAGAATAAACGTGGGTCTTAAGACGAGACTTAAAACACTCCACTGTGGAAGCAGTTTGAACATGGAGGGGCAGAGTGTTCCAGAGCTTAGGGCCGACCGCAGAGAAAGCCCCGTCTCCCCTGGTCTTAAGTCTGGTCTTGGGCACCACGAGCTGGAACTGACTCTCGGACCTCAGAGCGCGCGTAGGAAAGTAAATTTGGATGAGGTCCGAGATATATTGAGGTGCCAGTCCATGTAAAGATTTAAAAACAAACAGCAATGTTTTAAAATCAATTCTAAAATGAACAGGGAGCAAGTGCAAACTCTGAAGAATTGGGGTTATATGTTGGCGTTTCCTGGCCCCTGTAAAAAGTCGTGCTGCCGCGTTCTGGACTAACTGCAACCGGGAGAGAGCTTTTTGGCTAATGTCAGCATAAAGTGCATTGCAGTAGTCCAGGCCACTTGAAATAAAAGCATGCACGACTTGTTCAAAAAGGTTAAAAGATAAAATCGGTTTAACCTTTACTAAAAGACGAAGGTGATAAAAACACCGTTTTAAAACGCCATTGACTTATTTGTCTAGTTTAAAACCGGGAGGTTTTTGGGAGAGGCGCTGAATTTCGTGAATCTACCGGATTTTCCAGGGTTGGCAAGTATGGTTGGGGACCCCTGTGCAGATGCTCTACAACAGCACAGGTCAGAGGGCGTTGCTGCCTGTCAGGATGCAGAGGTGAAGTGGAAAGTGACGCTTTCATCACAAACATGTGAGTAATGGTGCGATCAAAATGGTACCTGTGGAGAGGCGGAGCCAAAGGTCCGACACAGAGGCAGGGCACGCTGGAGCCCGGCCCAAGATGGCGGCGAGCGAGCGGCGAGGCGGGGCGTGCCGGGAGCAACGCCACAAACGAGATCAGGTGTGTGGATCGCGCACCTGTTTTGTTTTTTTTGATTGATTGATTGATACTTTTATCAGTAGATTGCACAGTTCAGTACATATTCCATACAATTGACCAACAAATGGTAACACCCGAATAAGTTTTTCAACTTGTTTAAGTCGGGGTCCACTTTAATCAAATCATGGTACAAATACTGTATATACTATCAGCATAATACAGTCATCACACAGGTTAATCATCATAGTATATACAATGAATTATTTACATTATTTACAATCCGGGGGGTGGGATGAGGAGCTTTGGTTGATATCAGCATCAACAATATCGGATATCAGTCAACAATTGCATCAACAGAGAAATGGACATTGAAACAGTGTAGGTCTTACAGTAGGATATGTACAACCAGCAGAGAACATGGTGAGTTCAGATAGCATAAGTGCAAGTAAATACATTAGAAGTACATTTGATTATTTACATTAGGTTATTTATAATCCGGGGAGATGGGATGTAAATGGAGGAGGGTATTAGTAAAGGGTTGAAGTTGCCTGGAAGTGTAGTTTTAGAGCGGTTTTGAAGGAATATAGTATGTACACAATTAACGTATCTCCTCTCGTTGTATAAAAGGGGAGGAGGAGGAAAAAACGGGGCTGGTGATGGAGCGGAGCGAGAGAAACACAAGCAACGAAGGAACGAGAGGGAGAGATGACAATACAAGCAGCAGCGCGTGCAACTCGGAAGAGAGCGAGAGCGAAAGGCGGACGCAGACAACGGAGGAAGGCTGATAAGCAACACGCAAAAGACTTTACTTATTGTAAAATATAGGCATGTCTTTTCTTGGTGGTCCCTGGAACCCGCAAGACGACTTGAGTCTGTCACAGTAACCTATTGTAACTCAGCTGAAAGGCACGTTACATCAGTGTTGTACTGAGTGCTGCCTTCAATACCGTTGATCAGAACATTCTTTTAGATCGCATCAAATCATGTATTGGTATGTCATGTTTATCATGTTTAGCTACTACTTCACTAAAAGAATTACCAGGTAAAGAGTAAGGGGAAATATTCAATAAAATAGTGCACGTAACACTGTGAATGTTGGGGAGAAAAAAAGCCAGACTTTCTTTGACCCAGCCACTTTGTCCAGCTCCTCCCAGGGGATTCCAAGGTGTTCCAAGACCAGCCGGGAGACATTGTCTCCCAAACTTTCCCTGGGTTTTCCCCGTGGCCTCCTACTGGTCGGACATGCCCTAATCACCTCCCCAGGGAGTCGTCCGGGGGGCATCCTGACCAGATTCCTGAACCACCTCATCTGGCTTTTCTCGATGTGGAGGAACAGCGGCTTTACTTTGACCTCCTCCCAAATTACAGAGCTTCTCACCTTATCTCTTAGAAAGTAACGTATTATTCTAGGGTCTCCCCGTGTCCAGCTTTAAAATATTGCAGTTGGTACAGAATGTGGCTGCTAAACTCTTGACTAGGACAAGAAAGTTTGATCATATTACGTAGATACTGGCCCACCGGCTACCAGTACACTTAAAGCGCGACAATAAATAATAAATAAATGATAAATGGGTTATACTTGTATAGCGCTTTTCTACCTTCAAGGTACTCAAAGCGCTTTGACACTACTTCCACATTTACCCATTCACACACACATTCACACACTGATGGAGGGAGCTGCCATGCAAGGCGCCAACCAGCACCCATCAGGAGCAAGGGTGAAGTGTCTTGCTCAGGACACAACGGACGTGACGAGGTTGGTACTAGGTGGGAATTGAACCAGGGACCCTCGGGTTGCGCACGGCCACTCTCCCACTGCGCCGCGCCAAGGCCTACTGAAACCCACTACTACCGACTACGCAGTCTGATAGTTTATATATCAATGATAAAATCTTAACATTGCAACACATGGTCAATGTGTTTGGTCCGGGACCCTTTGGGACTGTGTGACAAGGGGTGGCACTTTCGTGACCTCTGTGGTGCTTTTTTTGTGGACTTCTGGATCTAACTCCCGAGAGCCTTTTGGCCATGGAGACCAGCTGCTGGGTGTCTGCCACACCGGAATCGGTTTGGAGGGACTGGAGGAGATGCGGATGAAAGGACAGGGCTGCAGAGCTAGCACTGAACGCTGGGACGGAGAGGCTTCGCAGTGTTTTGGCTGGGTGAGCAGGTGTCGGACACCTCAGTCTCCTTGGACGTATCATCGCTCATCCATGGGGACTAAACACTGGCCGAGAGTGGAGTCGGCTGTCTTGGTTGCTTTGTTGGGTCTGCTCCTGTCTCTGGCCATGCTCCCTACACCTCAGCGGACGATGGCGTGGACCACCGCAGAGGCCACCACAGTGGATATGTTTCTTTTACTTTTTATTCATAGCTGTATGTAGAAGTGGCTGGTTGTATCCGCTGCTTTAATGTCCTCTGTGTTCTTTGATGTTTGATGTTTCCCTCTGACACACATGTAAGAGGGATGTGTACTATGGCTATGAGTTGTTTTTTTCCCTTGGCCTCAGTCTGCACCCCTTTTCAGGGCCCAGGCTAAGACCGATTTTTTTATTTTATTTTAATCTTCTACAGGCCTACGGAAATGCGATTTTCTTGTTTAGACGGGGATAGCAGGTCCATTCTATGTGTCATACTTGATCATTTCGCAATATTGCCATATTTTTGCTGAAAGGATTTAGGAGAAAATATCTACGATAAAGTTCACAACTTTTGGTCGCTAATAAAAAAGCTTTGCCTGGACCGGAAGTACCAGACGATGTGCGCGTAACGTCACGGGTTGTAGGGCTCCTCACAGCTGAACATTGTTTATAATCATAGCCAGCAGTAGCTAGAGCAATTCGGACCGAGAAAGCGACAATTTCCCCATTAATTTGGGCGAGGATGAAGGATTCGTGGATGAGGACATTTAGAGTGAAGTACTAGAAAAAAAAGAAAAAAGAAAAGGCGAAGGCTCCAGGCGGCGGCAGGCGGCGTTTCAGATGTAATTAGACACATTTACTAGGATAATTCTGGAAGATCCCTTATCTGGTTATTGTTTTAATAGTGTTTTGGTGAGATTGTAAAGTCATACCTGAAAGTCGGATGGCTGTGGTGAACGCCAGTGTCTCTCAGAGAAACCAATTTGGGAGTCAAGATCACAGCTGCCTTTTTGACAGCTGCAGGAGGAAGTCGCACAATCCACTGAAGTCTCCGGTAAGAGCTGACTTAATATCACAATTTTCCAATCCCAAAACTTGCTGGTTGACGTAGAGAAACATGTTCGCTTGACCACTGTGTGTTAGAGCTTCACAACAAAGAAACACCGGCTGTGTTTCGGTGCTAAAGGCAGCTGCAATTCACCGCTTCCCCCCAACAGCATTATTCTTTATAGTCTCCATTATTAATTGAACAAATTGCAAAAGATTCAGCAATATCAATCAATCAATCAATGTTTACTTCTTTAGCCCTAAATCACTAGTGTCTCAAAGGGCTGCACAAACCACTACGACATCCTCGGTAGGCCCACATAAGGGCAAGGAGCGGGTCTAACATGATACTGGGAAAGTTCGATCCATAATGGATCCAACACAGTCGCGAGAGTCCAGTCCAAAGCGGATCCAACACAGCAGCGAGAGTCCCGTTCACAGCGGAGCCAGCAGGAAAACATCCCAAGCGGAGGCGGATCAGCAGTGCAGAGATGTCCCCAGCCGATACACAGGCAAGCAGTACATGGCCACCGGATCGGACCGGACCCCCTCCACAAAGGAGAGTGGGACATAGAAGAAAAAGAAAAGAAACGGCAGATCAACTGGTCTAAAAAGGGAGTCTATTTAAAGGCTAGAGTATACAAATGAGTTTTAAGGTGAGACTTAAATGCTTCTACTGAGGTGGCATCTCGAACTGTTACCGGGAGGGCATTCCAGAGTACTGGAGCCCGAAATGAAAAAGCTCTATAGCCCGCAGACTTTTTTTGGGCTTTGGGAATCACTGATAAGCCGGAGTCCTTTGAAGGCAGATTTCTTGCCGGGACATATGGTACAATAAAATCGGCAAGATAGGATGGAGCTAGGCCGTGTAGTATTTTATACGTAAGTAGTAAAACCTTAAAGTCACATCTTAAGTGCACAGGAAGCCAGTGCAGGTGAGCCAGTACAGGCGTAATGTGATCAAACTTTCTTGTTCTTGTCAAAAGTCTAGCAGCCGCATTTTGTACCAACTGTAATCTTTTAATGCTAGACATGGGGAGACCCGAAAATAATACGTTACAGTAATCGAGGCGAGACGTAACAAACGCATGGATAATGATCTCAGCGTCTTTAGTGGACAGAATGGAGCTAATTTTAGCGATATTACGGAGATGAAAGAAGGCCATTTTAGTAACGCTTTTAATGTGTGCCTCAAAGGAGAGAGTTGGGTCGAAGATAATACCCAGATTCTTTACCGTGTCGCCTTGTTTAATTGTTTGGTTGTCAAATGTTAGAGTTGTATTATTAAATAGAGTTCGATGGCGGCGCCGGGACGGGCTGCGACATTGCGGAGCTCTTGCTAAAGATGGAACATTTGGCGGAAATACCGGACAGTTCTGCAGACTTCATGGCTGGCTCGCATCGTGGTCACTCCGTGATCACGTACGACCACCAGACACTTCTGGATATGGACATATCGGGCCGCTTTGGACTGATAGACGCGTGCTTGCTGGACGTGCTGACTAGCACGGGAGTGCTGCGGCGGCTACATCCAGCGGCCTGTGAAGCAGGGGAGTATAGTAGCAGCGGGGGCCGTCTACGGAGCAAACGCCAGCGGTGTGATCGGAAACGCGGATGCCGAGCGGGGCTAAAAACAAAGCAGAAGGCTAATCCCCACAGAACACCACTTCCCTCCATCCTGAAGACGGATTTAAATAAAAGATGCGAGACTACTGGTCTGGGTAAGGAGTCAGTTAAATTAGAACAAGTTTTTTCTGCTTTGAGTGTTTCAGAGTTGGACATGTGTTTTACTGAGGTGGCTAACTATGATGCGTGCAGTTTATCAAAGCAACAAACAAACAATCGGAAAATCCCCGTTACTGAGGTGGCTAACCATGATGCGTGCAGTTTATCAAAGCAACAATCAAACGATCGGAAAATTCCCGTCGTATCAATTCCTAGATATGGTCCTAACTATACTAAATGCACTGGGCATAATAAACACAACATTATTAATATTGCTACTACGGATAATTTGATCAAAAATTCCCTAAAACAGCCCACTACCTATAATATAGGTTTTTTAAACATAAGATCATTGTCTCCCAAAACGTTGTTAGTTAATGATATTATCAGAGACAACAATCTTAACGTCATCGGTCTCAGCGAAACCTGGCTTAAACCAAACGACTTTTTTGCGCTAAATGAGGCATGTCCTCCTAACTTTACACATGCGCATATTGCCCGTCCGCTTAAAAGGGGTGGGGGGGTCGCACTAATATACAACGAAAACTTTAACCTTAGTCCTAACATAAATAATAAATATAAATCGTTTGAGGTGCTTACTATGAGGTCTGTCACACCGCTGCCTCTACACCTGGCTGTTATCTACCGCCCTCCAGGGCCCTGTTCGGACTTTATCAATGAATTCTCAGAGTTCGTTGCTGATCTAGTGACACACGCCGATAATATAATCATAATGGGGGACTTTAATATCCATATGAATACCCCATCGGACCCACCGTGCGTAGCGCTCCAGACTATAATTGATAGCTGTGGTCTCACACAAATAATAAATGAACCCACGCATCGCAACGGTAATACGATAGACCTAGTGCTTGTCAGGGGTATCACCGTTTCCAAAGTTACGATACTCCCGTATACTAAAGTATTGTCCGATCATTACCTTATAAAATTCGAGGTTCAGACGCATGTTCGTCAAACTAATAATAATAATAACTGCTATAGCAGCCGCAACATTAATACGGCCACAACAACTCTTGCTGACCTACTGCCCTCGGTAATGGCACCATTCCCAAAATATGTGGGCTCTATTGATAACCTCACTAACAACTTTAACGACGCCCTGCGCGAAACCATTGATAACATAGCACCGCTAAAGTTAAAAAAGGCTCCAAAAAAGCGCACCCCGTGGTTTACAGAAGAAACTAGAGCTCAGAAATTATTATGCAGAAAGCTGGAACGCAAATGGCGCACGACTAAACTTGAGGTGCACCATCAAGCATGGAGTGATGGTTTAATAACTTATAAACGCATGCTTACCTTAGCTAAAGCTAAATATTACTCAAATCTCATCCACCGTAATAAAAACGATCCTAAATTTTTGTTTAGTACGGTAGCATCGCTAACCCAACAAGGGACTCCTTCCAGTAGCTCCACCCACTCAGCTGATGACTTTATGCAATTCTTTAGTAAGAAAATTGAAGTCATTAGAAAGGAGATTAAAGACAATGCGTCCCAGCTGCAACGGGGTTCTATTAACACTGACACGATTGTATATACGGCGGATACTGCCCTCCAAAATAGTTTCTCTCGTTTTGAGGAAATAACATTAGAGGAATTGTTACAACGTGTAAATGGAATAAAAAAAACAACATGTTTACTTGATCCTCTTGCTGGGAAACTGATCAAGGAGCTCTTTGTATTATTAGGTCCATCAGTGCTAAATATTATAAACTTATCACTTTCCTAAACTTATCACTTTCCTCGGGCACTGTTCCCCTAGCATTCAAAAAAGCGGTTATTCATCCTCTTCTTAAAAGACCTAACCTCGATCCTGACCTCATGGTAAACTACCGACCGGTGTCTCACCTTCCCTTTATTTCAAAAATCCTCGAAAAAATTGTTGCGGAGCAGTTAAATGAACACTTAGCGTCTAACAATCTATGTGAAACCTTTCAATCTGGTTTCAGGGCAAATCACTCCACGGAGACAGCCCTCACAAAAATGACTAATGATCTATTGCTAACGATGGATTCTGATGCGTCATCTATGTTGCTGCTCCTCGATCTTAGCGCTGCTTTCGATACTGTCGATCATAATATTTTATTAGAACAAGATGTCTAAATTACTGTGTGATTATGCGATGAAAAGAGACGACTTTTCCAAATTACTGTGTGATTATGCGATGAAAAGAGACGACTTTTAGCCGTGTGTGGTGCTGGGCTAATATGTCCGCTACAACCCGAGACGTCACAAACACGCGTCATCATACGCGTCATCATTCCGCAACGTTTTCAACTAGAAACTCCGCGAGAAATTTAAAAATTGTAATTTAGTAAACGTAGAGATTTCATCATTGAAATATATACACTATCAGACTGCGTGGTCGGTAGTAGTGGGTTTCAGTAGGCCTTTAATTTGACTTGAAAACTGTGCTCTTTGTTCGTTGTAAGAAATGTGTCCCATTTTGTCCACTTGTGACTTAGAGATCATTATACATGCATTTGTTACGTCTCGTATTAATCAATGTAACGTATTATTCTAGGGTCTCCCCGTGTCCAGCTTTAAAATATTGCAATTGGTACAAAATGTGGCTGCTAAACTCTTGACTAGGACAAGAAAGTTTGATCATATTACGTAGATACTGGCCCACCGGTACTGGCTACCAGTACACTTAAAGCGCGACATTGTTTTGTCACTCAGCTACAAAATACCAAACTATATAGCACCATCTTATCTTGCTGATTGTATTGTGCCGCATGTTCCGTCCTGAAATTTGTGTTTCAAGTACGCAGGCTTATTATTGACCACCAGAGCCCTAAAAATGTTTGCAGGCATTATCATCCCCACAGCATGATGCTGCCACCAACATGCTTCAATGTGGGGCAGGTATTGGGCTGGTGATGAGCGGATCCTGGTTTCCTCCTAACATGACGCCTGGCATTCATGGCGAAGAATTTAATCTTTGTCTCATCAGAACAGAGAATTTTGTTCCTCACGGTCTGAGTCTTTCAGGTGCGTTCAAGCAAACTTTTTACAAAGAAATGGCTTCCGTCTGACCACTATACCATACAGGCCTGATTGGTGGATTGCTGCAGAGATGGTTGTCCTTGGAGAAGGTTCCCTTCTCTCAACAGAGGAATGCTGTAGCTCTGACAGAGTGACCATCAGGTTCTTTGTGTCCTCCTTCACTAGACCAACATGTAGCGATCAGAATTAAACTTCAGGTAGCGGAGTGGAAGTGGTGTTTCTTTCTTTACAAAAATACTCAAGTAAAAGTAAAGAGTATGTTGTGTTAAAACTACTCAGACAAGTACAATTATCCAAAAAGTTACTTGAGTAAATGTTTAACAAAATAATGTAGCACATAACTTTTTTTTTTTTTTTTTTTTTTTTTTACAATGTAGCACATAACTACCTATCTCTGGTTATGCATCCAAACACAATCAAGATGTTAGGGAGCAAACCGGAAAAAATATCAAATCTCAAGGGAGTTGCCTGAGAAATAATTTTTGAGGAACAGCTTTTTCCTGTGTTCATTCTTTTTTTTCATGTAATAGTATTTTCATTGTAAACACATTATGTTCTATCACTGTGACAGATACTATAGCTACATAGACTTCTGGGGTAAAGGAACGCAAGTCACAGTTACATCTGGTAAGTAAATCTTACGTCCTTTTGAGACATTTTTAATTCTATATTTGGAAAGTTTTTGTATTAGAATGCTCTTACTTTATGTCACTGTGGTACTACTTGGACTACTGGGGAAAAGGAACCCAAGTCACAGTTACATCTGGTAAGTCAATATTTGTGGTAATTCTATTCTACTGGTAAGGACAAATACATTATTTTAATATTTCTGATGTAGTGCAATAATTTATTGATATCAAGTAGTTCCAGTATTTCAACAGTAGAATTAGACCTATTTGCCTATCTTAAGTAGCCAAAGATATGCTAAAATCTCTGAGATATTACATAACAATTGAAAAAAAACACCTGAAATGAGTATGATGGCGCTTTGGCGAGTCCAATCTTCTTGGTTGTTTGACAGGTTACTATAGCATTTAGTTGCAAATTGATCGATCATCGACAGCAACAGAGAGCTTGAATTTGAGTTTCTGCACTGTGATATCTTTAATAATCAAACAGGTTTCGTTTTTCTAAGCTTTTGAGTGAGCTAATCCATTATATATTTATGTATATATATATATAATATATATTACAAAGATGTTTTCCAATGTTGAGAAAATGTTTACTCAAAATGTCAAATGAGAATTAAATAATTTGACATGTAAAATATAATAAGGTCTATTGTGCAATTTGATCTACAATTTGAATATGGTGTGTTATCTTTTCACCATTTTCATGGAATTGTATCATAACAGACTACTTATTTTCTGTTCCTACAATTTGAATATGGCTTAATATGTGTCTTCCCTTTACTATTTTCATTTAATTTGATCTCAACTGACAACTTGTTTTTCCTTTCACAGGCACACCAGTCCCACCCAATGTCTTTCCTCTGATGCAATGTGGCTCCGGAGCAGGAGGCATGGTCACTCTCGGCTGTCTGGCCACCGGCTTCAAACCCCTTCCACTGACGTTTGCGTGGAGCAAAGACGGGGCTGATTTGTCTGACTTCATTCAGTATCCATCAGTGGAGAAGGACAACCTTTACACGGGAGTCAGTCAGATCCGAGTGAGGCAAGCCGACTGGGACAGCAGCGCCAAATTTCGATGTGTCGCCAAACATTCAACTAAAACTGTTGATGCCGTGATTACAAAAACAGAAGGTAAGATGTTTTTACAGCATATATTTTACTGTAGTCTTAAAATAGGTACAATGAATGCGACAGAGCTAAAGGTAATCACAGCAATGTGCTGACACTTTTGTAGTATATTTGGATTTGGTGTATTAGAAGTCGTTTATAAAATATATATTGGTTTTCAGATGCCCAGGTTTTGGTATGATTCAAAGTGGTTTATTTTGTATTCTAAACAAAATAACCAACTTTGGAGCCAAATTAAGTTTTAGTGTACAGTAACAGTCAAAGAAGAGCCCTAGAAGACGTATTTCTAGACTGTCACTGAATGCACCACACTGCTAGTAGCTCATCCTTGTCAGTAGTCCTCCTAAAAGGTAAAAGTGATGTTAAAAACTACAAATGTTTTTGAAAATATAATTAAGCTCTGCAAAAAGTGTTTTGTGTAAATATATGTGGATATATGGAACGGGGTGATTAGAATTAGATGATTTGTTTATGTAAAAAAATGTTTACACACAACACATTTATCTGAAAATTGCACATAATTTCATACTATCCATACAAATGATGTTATTGTTGGTGCTAAAGCCAACAGTGAGGTGGAAAGAAAGGTCTGACTCTTCCTTGTGCAGCTGCTTACTCTGCCTTGTCAAATAATTGTTGCAGCAGTTTATTGCTTGCTTTTTGTTTAATCTACGCTTGCTCGTCTCACATGCAGGTTGTGTACGATCTAATCTTGCTGTTTTAGTAGTGTCGACCCTGCAGAAGCCATGAGAAATAGCATTCAAATGACGTTTTGTGTTGTGTATATATATATGTGTTGTGCAGACATGTACTTAATATGTTCGTGTTTCAGAGTCCTTTTACAAGTTGCCAACTCTGAAATTGTTGGCCTCCTCTCATGGTCAAGATGAGGCTTCAATCGTCTGCTTTACCAAAGATTTTTTCCCAAATGTTTATGACTTCAAATGACTGCATAACGAAAAGGACATCTCCCACGAAATAGAGCAGGTCATAACTTTGTCTAAGGCCAGAAAGACTGCAAATAGGACAACGCTTTACAGCGCGGCGAGCCTAATCACGCTCAAGTCCGACGAGTGGTCATCTGGCACCACTGTAAGGTGCAAGTTTACGGGGAGGGACGCACATGGAGATGTGTATATCAACTCATCTGTGAGCAACATGCGTGCCGCAGATTTATCTAGTGCTTACTTTTCTATTTGTTTATTTTAGGCTGTGTTCACACTTTGGTTAAATCAAACTCTGATTGCAAACAAAGCATGCAAAAATGACAAATATGTAAAACTCTGTGTGTGACAACAGGGTGTCTGTAAAAATTAGTGAGGTCAAATGATTAATTATTCAAATCTAATTAATCACACTTTTGAATTGGAATGAAATATACATTTTATCTGCTTCAATTATTTAAATGACCCTAAAAAGGCCCCCGTAATTGGGCACAAATGTAATTTTCAACGTGACAATGACAAACAGCAACATTTTGAAATGTTGCTGTATGTAGGGTGTAATTTCAAATTAAAGATGCCAGAGAGCACAGAGTCCTTTCACTCATCTCTCTCCATAAATATACCAACCCATGCATCTTTCAGGTAAAAATTCACGGTTAAGGTAAAGGAGCATGTGCAGTCAAAATAAATTGCGTGATTAATCTGTGTATACGAATGATTAATTTTTTGGTTGATGATTCGCATGAGTTAAGTCGTTACATTTAACAGCATTAGTTTAATTATATTTTAACAACAAAAAATATTTTGCTAAAATTGGTGTGAATCAAGCATTGATCCTCACCTCAAGAATTGGGTGCAATATGTTTGTTGTACAACAACAAAAAGTATGTCACCTTTCAGGTAACCATCTGCATTTAAAGTAAAGGAACATGTATGCTAAAAATAAAATTTGTAATTAATATGCATGTACACATGTTTAATGCACTGTTTTGATTAATCACATGATTTAACTGCCCTTTTACAAATAAGATGGTAAAAATAAAGTCTAGAAAAACTACTCATTTTGGTTTGAAATAATTGAGTTAGGTCAATAAAAGTGCAATCAATGCATATATTTTTGGTCCGAACAACCAGTGTGAACGCGGGCTAAAATGCAACACACTTAATGTAAATCACACAACGGCCTTGAAAAAGACTTCCTGTCCATTCAACAGGCGAAGGATGCCCGGAGGCGGATGTCGATATACAGATCAGCGGCCCCACAATGGAGGACATCTTTCTGAACAAAAAAGGCACCGTGATATGCCAGGTCAAAGATTGCAAGCTATCTGTGCAGAGTATTTTGTGGGAGGACCAGGATGGCAACGAGATGGCCGGGACCTTGAAAGGCACCCAGGAGAACAATTTGGGCACATTTGAGACTCGGCTTGACATCACGTACGACGAATGGAGCAGAGGGATAGGGCGCAACTGCGTGGTGAACCATTCAAAGAGTGCGCACCCAGTGAAGAAATCCTATAAAAGAACTGCTGGTAAGAAAACTGTAAATGTTTGATACTACTTCCTGTGGTCAAATTTTGTTCTGTTGCACTTGCAGATAAATCAACTCAAAATCCTACGGTGTTTATGATGTGTCCAGTGGATGACACTGTTAAAAACATGGTTATCCTGACTTGCCTAGTGAAAGACTTCTTCCCCCAAGAGGTTCTGGTGTCTTGGCTTGTCAATGACAACCCTGTAAACTCCACATACGTCACCAGGACCACCCAACCTGTAGAAAACCAAGGCGTGTATTCAGTCTACAGCCAGTTAACGCTCAGCCTTGATCAGTGGAAAAGGAACGGTGTGCTGTATTGCTGTGCCATTTACCACCAATCACTGGCCAATGTCCTTGTAGGCTCCATTTCATACGACTCCAAATTGTGCAAGGCCTAGTAAATGTGTTCTGTGTCACTCTTGTCTTCTCTTCTTTGTTCTTGGTTGTTTGCTGCATGTTTAATGATATTGTGTGTCCATTTAAAATCAAAATAAATAAAAAAAATCACTTTGCAACTGTTGTATGTCGCAAGCTGTTCATGTTGTGGTTATTTTTAGCTACGTGTGACTGGCAGTGTCACTAATCATGCAAAAAGGATTAATAGTATGTTGGGGTTTTGAAAGAGAGTATTAAAGTCCTTACTCGTACAGGTAGGTGGTCTGTGTGACTTGTCTTCGTACACGTCTTCTTCCTCTCCTGGGTCTTGCCCTAACAAACACAAACACAAGAGAGATCATGTTTTAAAGACACACACTGAAATAATGGAGTCTTTGAAAAGGCAATTCAGGGTCTCCGGTTATATAGCACTACTTGTACTCATAAAACCAACATTATAGGACACATTTGTTTGTATAAACACATAATACAGTACGAGGCCTAATAATTACAGTATGTATTGAAGTACTACTGTACATCCACCAGACTTCCTGGTGGAGATGAGCCACCAATGGAACAATGCTGTGGAAGCCGAGCAAGATAACATGGGGAACACAGCGCTCACCTTCATCATTCTCTTTCTCATCACGCTGCTGTTCAGCATTGGAACAACTGTCTTCAAGGTAATAATACAACTTTTGTTTTTGAGTTGAGCACTTAACTGCATGTTTACACATTGTAAGTGAAACTAAGTCTGCAATATTTCTAAAGAACATTGGTTGACGGTACACATTTAATACAGTAATG
The DNA here is from genome assembly GCF_033978795.1 of Nerophis ophidion. Taxonomy (NCBI): domain Eukaryota; kingdom Metazoa; phylum Chordata; class Actinopteri; order Syngnathiformes; family Syngnathidae; genus Nerophis; species Nerophis ophidion. Next base: position 7,944,274 of record NC_084633.1, on the reverse strand, counting down.
CACTGTTTGGGGAATTTTGTCCATCTATCACAATCTTTCTGTGAGACCAAAACACACGTCGTTCCCTTTTCTTTTCATACTAAATAGTAAAAGACTGCTAGTAAGAAGCGGTTAACAATACAGGTAATTGTGATACGATCTATTTCACCATATACCGTTTGATAAGCTCAGAGCAATCGGATTCGATAAAACCTCATCAAGCTGGATGCAATCTTACTTGGAGGGGAGGAAACAGGTGGTAGAGGTGAACGGCATCGTGTCCCCCCCCCCTCTCAGTAAGTTGTGGAGTCCCCCAAAGCAGTATATTAGGGCCTTCACTGTTCCTAATATACGTAAATGACATGCCGTCAGCATGTGACTGAATTGTTCCTGTTTGCGGATGACTCGGCCCTGCTGGTATCCAGCAAGGACAATTCACAGGTGGAACAAATCCTCAGTGCTGAACTCCTTACTATTTGCACCTGGCTCGCTGACAACAAGCTATCCATACACTTAGGTAAAACGAAATCCATCCTATTTGGGTCCCACATCAACCTTGTGAAAGTCAGTGACTTCACTATAAAAGTGGATGACATTGTTATCACCAGGAAAGATGAGATCACCTACATAGGTTCCATTCTAGAGGCTAATCTTTCCTGTGATAAAATTGAAGCTAAGGTAACCAAAAGTTCAACCAAAGAACGGGATTTCCCAACAGAATCTCCTCTTTGATCAACCAAAGCACCTTGAAGATTCTTGCGGGAACTCTCGTTCAACTCTTTTTCGACTACGCTTGCACCTCCTGGTACCCCAGCACCTCTAAAACCCTCAAATCTAGACTCCAAACATCCCAGAACAAGCTAGTCAGGTTACTTCTAGACCTCCACCCCAGATCACACCTCACTCCAACCCACTTCTCCAAAGTGGGCTGGCTCAGAGTGGAGGACAGAGTAAAACAACTTGCACTGAGCCTAGTCTATACGATCCGCTACACCTCCCTGATACCGAAGTACATGTCAAACTACTTAACGTAAATGACCACAAGGGGGAGCTCCACAAACCACGTTAAACCCAGATTCCAGTCTAACAAAGGTCTTAACTCATTCTCTTTCTATGCCACATCAATGTGGAATGCACTCCCAACAGGTGTAAAAGTAAGTGCATCTCTATCCTCCTTCAAAACCGATCTAAAACAACACCTCCAGGCAACTTCAACCCTTTACTAACACCCTCCCCCCTTCACATCCAATCTCCCCAGATTGTAAATAACCAAATGTAAATAATCTAATATACTTATAATGTAATTACTTGTTCTTATGCTATTTGAACTCACCATGTTCTCTGCTGGCTGTACATATCCTAAGTCAGACATACACTGTTTCAATGTCTATTTCTCTGATGATGCAATTGTTGATGACTGAAGTGCTGATATCAACCAAACCCTCCCCCCAGATTGTAAATAATGTAAATAATTCAATGTACATACTCTGATGATTAATCTGTGTGATGACTGTATTATGCTGATAGTATAATTTGTACCTTGAATTGATTAACGTGGACCCCGACTTAAACAAGTTGAAAAACTTATTCGGGTGTTACCATTTAGTGGTCAATTGTACGGAATATGTACTGTACTGTGCGATCTACTGAGAACATTTTCAATCAATCAATTAATCAAAAACCAAACAAGCCCTTCAAAAAACATCCAAAAACCTCCCCACACTGTTTTATATACATGCTGTAAGTATGTACATCATGTAGTAACATGCACATTCATGATAACATATAACTTGGTACCACAAGCTTCTACTATAATAATAATATAAATAATAATGGATGATATTTATATAGTGCTTTTCTAGACACTCAAAACACTAACAGTGAGAACTTAGAACCCATCATGTATTCACTAATTGATGGTGGTAATCTACATTTGTAGCCACAGCTGCCCTGGGGTAAAAAAACGAAAGCGTGGCTGCAATTTTGCGTCCATTGATCCCCCCGATCACCACCAAACATTCACTCATATCCATACACTGTGAGCGGCACTGGCAGCAAGGTGGGTGACATGTCTTGCCCAAGGACACGATGGCAGCAACTAAGATGGCGGAAGCTTGATTTGAACCAGGAATCTTTCAATTTCTGTATGGCTGCGCTACCATCTGAACCCTACCTTAGAAACAATGCAGCAGAAAAAGCTAAAGCTCCTTCTTGTTTATTTTGTGGCGAGTCGCAGCCTACGTTATTAGCAGCTCAAGCCAGCTAGTAGCTGACAACTCACTATAGTGGTATTGTTTTTCTACGCGATAAAAGTAGTTCCTCTGTGTTAGCTCCTATAATAACAATGTTGCTATAGGTCATGGCATGTAACTGGTGCATTGTTGGTGTTTTTTTAAGAGCACAGAGTAGATGTCCGCATTGTTAGCCACCTCTTTTTAGCAGTTTTTCACCATTTAAAACGCAGATGCAAGATTGTCTTACATAAGGATTGTGGATAATGGGCAAAATTCAAAAAAACAATTTCCTTTCAATTCTATAGACACCTTATAAAATATAACTACACTTTATTTGTTGGTTAGCACTTAAGTTGGAGTTTAAATATAAATACTTATTTGTCCAAAAAGACAATAATACTGTAAAAAAGTTACACATTAATATTCAAGCAGGTAAATATTTTAAAACTTCAGCCTGAAATATAAATTACATACAAAAAAGGCAATGTAATATGTCCACAAATGGTTGCTTTTCAAACAACTGCTCTAAAATATATTGTACATATTATAATATTAGCCCTTTCATGCACAATGGGTTTTAAGTTGAAAAAGTTACCACATTTTTGTCCAAACACACACATACAAGAGTCAAGACCGAAAATAATCAAACCATTGGCCAATTTTTGTCCAAAGTCAATCAAAGTAAATGTTTTGTTCAAATGTGAATACAGTAAAAGCTTAAAAATATATTTTTCTCTACAACTGTTCCTCTTGTTTTTAATCATATTATCTCCTGGGAGACGCCTGTCTAATTTTCAAGCAAGAAAAACTTGCTGATCAAATAAAAGTAACTTTAAGTTAAATTTGCAAGGTTTACAGTAGAATTATGCATACTTTTGGGTTTGACTGTACACTTTGTTTGATAGACACACCATTATCCACCATCAATAGTGAGACACCCATATCTTTACAATAGCAGGGCAGCCATGCAGAAGAATTGCTGCATGCTTTGAATGGGAAAAAGTAGGGGAAACAAAAGTCTGGTGGAGATATATAAAAATTATATAGAAAGGAGTAGAAAGCCACTAGTCCAAATTGACATCCGAACCTGAATTATTACATGAATTTATGACAGAATGGTGTGGAAACAAAAATTGTGTTTTTATTGGTTTTAGAAGGACATTTGTGTCACTTTTGTTTAGCTTTACCAGTTTGGCTAATTTAAAGAAGACAAATGGTATGAATGGTTTGGAAAACAATTGAATAGCACAAAACACACCAAGCCTCTATTTTTGGATTTCCAATAGAATTAATGAGTCAGTCTGTTGTGTGTATTATTTTAATATATTTTTGTTTTTGTTCTCTTTCAGGTCAAATGAAGAATTTATTTGAAACTAATTGTAATATGTAAGTAATCATACTGACTTACAATTCAAAGAAAAATACAAAAATAAAATGATGTCTGTGAGTGATGCTTTTCTTGCAGATTTTTCCTCAGAAATTCAAAATGACCTGAAAAAGCTGCAGCTGGAATCTACAAAAAAAAGAAAATAACGTTTTAGTGTGTTATAAAAAACAAAACAAAATCAACTTTAAAGATGTGTCCGTGTATGAAATGTATTTAAATATGTCATCATATCTTCTCACACCTGGCTTTTGTCATGCAATGTTGCGCCTCGCTGAGTTTCACTTCTGTGTTTTTTCGGTACTTTTATCTTCTTTTTTTTTTTTTCAATGTTGCTTATGCTTGCTCAAGCGGAACCCTTTCCACCTGACTGTTAGTACTATAAAACTACTTAAAACTAAAGACACCCGCACCTTTACAATTGTGACAACAATCTGAAGGTATGTGCAAGTAATTTGCTACATACAGAGAAATATCCACATACATCATTTATGTATTTTCTATTTCAACAGAGAGGATGGAGAGGATTGTGTCTCCAAACATGACATTGTATCCGCTGTGGGAGGGCAACCTTACAGGAGACACCTCTGTCAAACTTAGATGCGCCTTAAGTGGCTTCTTCCCGGACATGCTGAGTGTCGAGTGGCTGCAGGGCAACCAAATCATTGACGGCGTGCAAACCGTGAGCAAGTTTCAGAGTGTGACGGCCCCACAGACCTTCAGTCTAATCAGTGAGATTGAACCTGATGTAAAAAAGTGGACACACGGCTTAAGGTTTACCTGCAAGTCCACTCACAACAAGGTGGAAGAGAAAAGGTCAATCAGTATCTGTGAAAGTACGTATGTGTCTGCCGTCTCGCATTAACACACCTATTGTCATCGTCTTGTAACAACGAACGTGTCGCCTGGCAGCACAGGCAAGCGTCCCACTTTCCGTTCATGTGGAGCTCCCCAGCTTCAAAGAAGTCATGACGGAAACATCCCAAGTGAAAGCAACATGTTCGGTGCGCACCGCATTGGATGCCGTTGTCACATGGCTGCTAGACGGCAAAGCAGCCGGCGACCAAGCGAGCGCGTACGCTAATGCGTCTCACGTCATCAGTACTCTGACAGTGTTGCCTGATGTGTGGAAACAAATCAGGATTCTCAAATGTAAAGCGGCGCATCTTTGCTTCCCGGACGTCGAGGAGACCATACGTGTGTCAGGTAGGACGACTGAACAAAATCGGAGTAAGTCCACTCCTCACAACTCAACAAGTAGTCAGTGTACAGCTTGTCCATTTACTTCGTACTGAAAAATGAGTCAACACTCGGCCATTATTGTCCAAACAGCTGGGAACAAAAGTGACTATACCAAGATAACATCATGGCCTGAAGATGCATGAGTACTGGTGAGCTGCTGTTCTTTAAGGGACATCCAACTGTGACATTGTGAAGTAGCCCACTTCCTCCACTGTAAAGTCAAACTACTGGCTAATAATTGGATTACTTGATATATTTATTTACATTATGATGAAAAATAGAGGACCTAAAATGGAACCTTGAGGAACACCACTAGTATAACTAAAGAAGTTGAACAAATGACTATTGATTGCATCTGAAGTAAACAAGCAACAGCAACACAATAAAGTGCATTACAAAAAAATTAGTAACTGCCAAAAAGGACTTGAAAGTGTGCCTTGAGGAACGCCTCAGTTATTTAATTCACAAGGGTTGACCCCAGTTTTCTACGTTTGCTAGCAAGGTTGAAATTTCTGTAAAAAGATCTGCCAATGTGTTTACATTGGTCCAAGTTCCTCTATACTGTACAACAAGAGCATTTGTGTTTTTAGAAATTGGCTGCCAAAATATTTATTTGAAGATTTTAAGTGAACTCAGGTGACGGTAGGATGTCATTTTAATTTTCCTGAGGCAACTCTCCTGAAGGAATCCAAAAAGTAATTTCAATCTATTACCGGCAGCCACCAGGTAAATAACCCTGCAATACAAAATGTACACTGACTACTCTAAGTTTCATTTCCATCTTATTGTACTTTGAGACTATTAAATAAAACGTTAGCTGAAATGTGAGGGGTGTATTTACTGTTCTCTGATGAGCTACTGTATCTTTGAGAGACTGAATTCCACCTTTTATCCTGTTATGATCACTTAGGTGTTGCAGTCACCGCTCCACTGGTGGAAATGAGGCGATCTCTTGCAGATTTACAGAATAAAAACAGCGGCGTGTTCGAGTGTGACATCACGCAACTAGACGCCATCGACCTCTACGTCACATTTCAGGCCGACGGTGTGGATATTTCTAACAAACAGTATGTTGATCTCCCTGAAGGCCTGGGCCCACATTCCATCCGTCCACGTTTCAGTTTGCACGAGTCCTACAGGAAGAGTGACGCAAATTTAACCTGCAAAGTGAACCAAGGCTTCTCCGACAGCTTCCGCTCAAACCCCATTTACAGCCTTTTTGGTGAGAGTCTGACTCATCAGAGCTGGATTCATTTGGCACAATAATTTGAACCCATTTTCCAACAGAGGACCCATCAGTGGAACTCTTTCTGGCCCCCGTTGAGGAATCAAAACCTCAGAGGGTTCTGTGCTCTGGTCAGGGCTTTAACCCTCAAATTAAATGGTTCAGCGAGGCTAAGCAGAGAGCGCCATCAATTACTAGCATCAGCATGAGTGCGGATGGACGTGTGACTGTGACCAGTCAACTCCACGTACCACCGACAGAGTGGCAAACTGGGAAGGTCTTCACCTGTCGAGTGTCTGACAAGTGGCTGAAAAAAAATGTCACGAAGACCATCAGCATTTGCTCCGGTAAATAATCATAAGTACCCTATTGGCATGTTGCATGAAAAAAAGACAACTCATAACATTGTCCTTCAAATATCTGCATTCGTTTGTCCCTCAAGAAAAATATCGGATTCCCAAAAACTGCTATAAAAATATTATTCAATATTTTTACCACTTTAACTGTGACAGTCTTTCAAAATCACTTAAAAGCATTAAAAGAAATGTATACATACAGTGTACATCACCTAACCCTTTGAAAGCAACTGTTTGCTGAACTATCCATCCATCCATCCATCCATGTTCTACCGCTTATTGCCTTCCTTGACATGCACCTGGGGATAGGTTGATTGGCAACACTAAATTGGCCTTAGTGTGTGAATGTTGTCCGTCTATCTGTGTTGGCCCTGCGATGAGGTGGCGACTTGTCCAGGGTGTACCCCGCCTTCTGCCCGATTGTAGCTGAGATATATTGTTCCTAAATTCAAAACAAACAAAATAATGAATGTTTTATATTATCAAAAAATATTTACATGAATTATATTTTAAGGAAAATATCTTTAATATTATTATCATTGTGCTTTATTTCAATATCATCAGTATATGATGTTTATTTTATATTATCATTAGGCCCTAAGATAGGTTAATGATTGACAACTTTATTGATATTTCAGGCCTTGTTTTTCTATTTCTTCAAAATTAATATTAAATATTCATTATATTTTGGGGCTTTAATCCTTCAAAAGCCATTATGCTTAAACAACACTACTATTTATTATTAGGAATGAAATAAAACTAATAAAACACACACTTGCCATCACCAAAAGGCACAAGAATCGTTTTTCTGCTGGCTTTGAATCGGAAAAAATAGCGACATCTGGTGGACATTTACACAAATTTAAACTGAAAGACCAGTAGGCCACATTAAGATCTAAACATAAACCTTTGTAAGTTCTGTTAAGATAAATGTAAAATCAAAAGGTTGCTTTTTTATTTGTTTTCATACAAGCATGTTTTGTCTTTAGACTATAACACTACTGTAATAATAAAATAAATATCTTGCCAATTTTACCTACTGTATGCGCATTCATCACAACCAAAATGGTTTGCAAATAAAACCATGAATGGCACAAAATGTTCAAAGTATCTTAATATTTGTTTCTAATCTCACATTTCATGTTATTTTTACAGTTACCCCAATATCATCCCAACAAGTTGGAGTGTTTGTTCACGGACCCCCACTCACAGAGTCTCAGCTGAGGGACAAGGTGACCATTACTTGTCTTTTGGTTGGCCCTCGACTTCATGATTTTGCCATCTCCTGGAAAGTAGATGGGAAGAAATACTCTCAGAATTCCCACACGGAGGAGCCAACTCGTCACAGCAATGGTACAGAGACCTTACGGAGCTTCCTCAGTGTGACAGCAGATGACTGGGATGCATATAAACAAGTGTCCTGTGAGGGAAAACACAAGTGTTCCAACCAGGGCCATGAGGACTACATCAGCAAAAGCAGAGGTATTGTCTCAACATATATTCACATTTCCACCAAATAGCACTATCGCACCATCGTTTTTCATCCTGGACAAGTATGTGTGTGTATTTGTATGAGTGTGTTTGCACAAACAAGTGTGCGTGTGTGTGTGTGTGTGTGTGCCATGTGGCATTTCGACAGTTATAATTACACACTAAAAATAACACCGCATGTATACTGAAAAAAGCATTTTTTTTCTCTAAAACATTAGTTAAAAATGTTTTTTTTTTTAATTCTTATGAAGGATATTTGAAGTTTATGACTTTAATTTGTGAAGTTTTAAAGCAAGTGGAAATAGTATTAATGCAAAATTGTAAACATTAGGAAAAAAGTGCATTTTAATATTAACAGAATGAATGTAAGTATTTCACATGGCATTCTTAAAACCCCAAAAATTCGGCTACCGGCACAAAGAAACGCTGTTTCTTAAGAAAGTTGGTCTTTCACATAAGTTTAAAAAAACTTTTCACATTGACCCTCCTTAGATTGCTCCTGTTTGCAGTTCAAACAGTGAATTTTCCAGGTTGTAATACTAACAAAAACCACACAAGCATGCACGCACGCACGCACATACACACACACGCGTACGCACACACACACACACACACACACACACACACACACACACAAAACAAAATGTAATTAAAAACAACAACTCAGTTCATATTTTTTGCAATATGAAGAGTTTAAACATTATAAAAACTAAATAATATATATTTTTACATGTTGGACTAGTTTAGATTTATTTTAAAATGAAGTCTGAAAACAGTTGAAGATAATATTCTGTAATATATTTCAGTGCCCTCCAGGACTTTGCCAAATCACGCAAATTCGCACCGTCACCGCACATTTTGTCCTCCGGTGTAATTTTTGCCAATCAAATGTAATCATAATAATAATATTATGATTATTATTATTATTTATGCCAATCAAACTTGTTTCTGATCATCGCTCAAACGAGCACAGTAACTGTCGAAACCAAAACATATTTTTGGGTCTACAAAAACAATGAAAGCAATGCGTAACAATGTATTAACACCTTATTACTCTAACTGCACAACTGTTGTCCTCCCGTGTGTAGCTCACACCTTCTTCTGGGTTCTGTCTACGGCGCTAAGCTTTCTGCGTATAAACACATTAAGCAACAGACCAGCGTCCACACTTTCTAGTTTACTTGTATTTAGTTAACCTTTTTTTTATCCAGGCTAAGACAATCAAGAACAGATGTTTTTTTGGAATATGGACCTAGCAAAGTGACAGCATTTACATGTTAGAGATGTTGAAGTGTGATGATAATCTCTCATCATCGTTTATTCACCAACAAAAATTACCGCAAGAGAAACGCTCAACGGTTCACAAATGCTTTTAACGTCCGGGGATGAATGTGTTGGAATGTAAATGAATGTTTAAGAGAGATAAACTATTTTCAAATGTAAACTAAACATGGATAATCTCCAACTTCTGGCCAAAGCACAATTAAGAGGGTTTTGGTCCATTTTTATTTTTACAATAAATTGTAATTATTACTATTTTCACTTTTAACTCATAAATGTGTTTTTGTGTTTTATCTTATCAGACTTGTATCCACCAACAGTGCACATAATACCACCTACCATCTCAGAGCTGTCACTGTCTGATGACCTCACACTGACTTGCCTAGTTTCTGGATATTTCCCAGATAACATTATAGTGTACTGGGAGAAAGATGGTCAAAGATTGCTTGACTACACCAACAGCCCTTCGTGGAAATACAGCAGCAGCAAAACTTATTCAATGACCAGTAGAATTAATGTGTCTAAAATTGAGGACCACGAATCCAGCTATTCTTGCGCTGTCAGACATGAGTCATCTCAAAGTCCTTTTACGAGCACTGTAGAGGACGTGTTTGGTGAGTGAAAGTTTTACCATGACTTTGTGTTTGCACTACATACTTCCTTACAACTTTCATCTCCACAGCCACAGTAACTCCTACCCAACCGTCAGCCATCTTGCTCCAGGGTCGTGGTGAACTGGTGTGTTTGGTGTTTGGCTTCAGTCCCGCGTCCGTTAACGTCTCCTGGTTTCTGGATGACACCAAAGAGCTGTCGGACTTCAACACCAGTCAACCCAGCAGAGGCCCAGACGGGAAGTTCAGCATCCAAAGCCGCCTTCGTCTGTCTCAAGTCAACTTGTTACCTGGGGCGGTTCACACCTGCAGGGTGACACATGTGACCGTTACACTGACCTTGAATCTAACCAATCCAGGTACTAATCAACTGATTTATGACTATCTTGGAGAAAAATTAACTCATTTAAAAAATAATTCCACAGTGATTTTGCCGGATTGCAACGTCTTGGATGACATTGCTCATGCAGTTGTTAACCAAGATATCAATGCGGAAAGCTGGTATATGTCTGCCACATTCCTTGTCCTATTCCTCATCTCCACCATCTATGGTGTGGTGGCCACCCTGCTTAAGGTGAGATATAGATAATAATTCTAATTTTAACAATTTGTTTTAATTTTATACAAATTATCACATTTAATGTGAAATTTGACCTCACTTTATTCCGCTTTTTTCTCCTTTAGACCAAATAATTCTGTCAGTGGAACAGATGAATGCTTCCATGACAGTGGATGTTTTATTGAACTACTTTTGACATATAAATAAAGATTTCGTTCGAGTACTGTATCACTTGTTCAATTTTTGCTTTTTACAAAGCAGTATCACAACATAAAAAATAGAATATTGTTTCTGCATTAAAACAGTAAAAAAATAAGAAAATAACACACCCTCAGTTACTCACATTGACCACAAGAGTGCCCCAAAGTTCAAACTGTAGTAACGCTTGCTTGCTTGAGTTTCATTATACATGCTTGAAAATGTTAAGTTTTGACAAAACTTAACTGAAGAACCATTTCTTTACAACAACATATAAGTTTGTTTTTATTTTATTTTCTTTCCATCCACAGTATTTTTGAAAGTATGTACACACTCCCACTATACTGTCTGCATGTGTTGTGTGTATATACTGGGTTTAAAGGAATTTCCATCTCGGAGGGATGACAACTCAGCAACATCAAGGACAGCTATTGGCTACCTCTGCTATGAATTGGCTTTGTCAATGTGTGATTGGCCGGGGACTTGAGTTAGTAGGCCCAAATCTGTGACGCTGTCGCTGGGATGTGGATGCAGCATGCGGATGCCATCCTAACTGCCAAGGGGCCGGTAAGAGGGATGCATGGCATCAGACCCACGGGACGGCATGAGAGGGTGTCACTGTCTTTGACCACCGTCACATCCCATACTAAAAAAATGAGTTACTGTATATTTGATATAGGGAATTACGCTAATGTTTAGTACAATGGAGTAATGCATATGTGATGTGTAAAATAAACAGTCTTGACGCGTCTATAAGATGGTATTTTTTGCTATATAAAAATTCTGAAAAGATGGGTGTCTTGGAAATGTATACATGCTAACCACAGGTGTCACCAAACGACTTTTGTCCCCTTGCACTTTAAACTCAAATCCATAACCAAGGTTGGCTAGTTTTTGTGGCACGAAATAAAATGTAGTTTGTGGCTCCATTTTGGTCTTTTTAGATATTACAAGGATTTGATTTGTAAGTAGCTAGCTAATCAAAGTGAACCCACCAAGGTTTCAAATGTCACTAGTTATTGGAAATATAAAGAGTGTGCATCTAAATTTAGACATAGCACCTAGTTTTCCTCTGTCAATGGTAATGATCCTGCCACATGTTAACATACAGAAACTTTGTTAAACTTTTACTTCCCCTAATTAAGTTTGATTTCTTCTCTACGATGCGCCAGAACCGAGGACCTCACTAAATTATTCAAAAGCAATTGTCTGTTTATCCAAGTGGTTGAAACTTTTTGTTCAAGTGGAAAAAGTCGCAAATGTGATATGTTTTGTTCACTTAAAAGAAACTCTAGATTTTTTAAATATGTTTCTTTAGTTCACTCTTTATACACCTTTTCGGACATGCTGTAATAAAAAACTGAAAATATGAGCTGTATTGCATTGTTTAAAATAAACTGATACCACTACCACTTTGAAGGAATCAACAGATTGTGGCTAGATCAGATATGGTCAAACTACGGCCCGTTGAACGTTTTAATCCGGCCGGCGGAATTTGTCCAAATTATTGAAAAAAAACCTCTTATCAATGTTAAGGCTTCTTCCTCCCGTATGCGTTTTCAGCGCTTGACTATCATTAAGGAGAAGCCACCCATTAAATTCTATTATTAAATTACATTTCATATTATTATCGTCGTCGGTAAACCTCGTTCATTTCACCATATCCCTGTAATACCGCGTTTCCCCACTACATGGCGCTCATTGACCTTTTTGGCCTGTGGGATAATACTCTCTTCTTCTCTTTAGCTTTGTCCTGTGACCAATCCATCCATACATTTTCTACCGCTTATTCCCTTTGGGTGACGGGGGACACTGGTGCTTACCTTAGCTACAATAGGGCGGAAGGCGGCGTACAGCCTGGACAAGTCGCCATCTCATCACAGGCCCAACACAGAGAGCAATGTTCCCTCTAATTTTTCATGTGTGTGAGCAAACGCACAAACTCCCTGAGCATTCAGTGGAGCACTTGTGAGCAACATCAGACGTGCACACTGTGGCCACACCAGCGTCACACCTGTCCCAAACCTGACATTATAACAATTTAAATGTTTTATTAAAATAGTTTTCTGATATAAGTGATTTTGCCCTCTTACAATGATAATAACAAAAAAAACATGTTTTTCATGAACTATGTGCTAGTATTGTATGTCTGGCTACGGGTCCTGCCTTTAAAAGAAATGTTACCCCTTTCAGAGATTACATTTAGTACCTGTAACTTTCAGTCTGTAAAATACATCTTTTTATTAGCATTTATGAAATCTAGTGACAATATTTCATGAATAATGTCCTTAGATTAACATTCTTAATAAAAGGCAGTAAAATAACCACACATCTGATTGAGGAGTAAGAGTGTTACAACCTGGCATTTACACATTGTGTGGCGTTGGGGTTGTCCGACTTTTTGTGTGGCCATAAACGCAACACTGGCTAAGTGCCATGAGTGCTTGTGTTGCTGCAGGTGAGAGAGCGAGCGGCTTCGGTTGAAATGACGGATGACAAAGTTGGTTTAAGCCTGGTTTGTATGGCAGAAAATTACCAGTTTTATAGATAAAAGTTGTTTTTCTCATGTTTTTGGTGTGGTTACAAACAGTTTTGCTCAATAAAGTGATTGATGGAATTCCGGTCCGTAAAATGTCTCGACAGATGATAATTGAATTGTGTTGACAAAGATTGTTTTATTCATCAGGGCCACTCTTGTTGTCACTTGTCACTCATAGAGTTGCATTGCAAAATCATACAGAATAAATTGTAATGTGTTTATATTGTTTAAAGTTCAGATGGGATTTTTGATTTTCTGCATGGCATTCATTTGCTGTGCGCAGAGGACGCGTGAGCAGTGCGCAATTGCGCAAGCGCGCACCTTGGAGGGAACGTTGACTGTGAGCCCCTCTGTAAAAATGACCTCATCAAAGCATAGAAAAGTGGACAGTGAGTGACGAGTATTTAATGCAGAGTGGACAACAAAATATTTTTTTTACTAAAGTCCGTTCATAGGCTGTGTCTGATATGCCAAGACACTGTCGCGGTTTACAAAGAGTACAATATCAGCCGCCACTTTGCTACCAAGCATGCCAACTACGCCAGCAAGCAGTCAACGCAAGAGCGAACAGCCACGGCCCAGAGGTTGGCGGCTAATTTACAGGCTAAGCAACATCTTTTTCACCGACAGACTGCAAATCAAGAGTCATCCACCAAAGCAAGCTTTTTGCTGTCTTTAAAAGTAGCCAAAGCTAGTAAGCTTTTCTCCGAAGGCAAGTTTTTAAAAGAATGCATGGTAGGGGCGGCAGGTATTTTGTGTCCTGAGAGCCAAGGCAAGTTTGAAAAGATCAGTTTAACACGCAGCACTATGACTCGCCGTGTGGAACTGATTGAGGAATATATAACCAGCCAAATAAACAAAAAGTCTGAGTCCTTTAAGCTATATTCACTAGCACTGGATGAAAGTAATGATGTAAAAGACACTGCCCGACTCTTAATTTTTATCCGTGAGATTAATGACAATTTTGAAATAATGGAAGAGTTTTTGGCCATGGAGTCTCTGAAGGGAACAACGCATGGAGAGGATCTGTACAACCATGTGTCTGCTGCCTTTGAAAGACATAAGCTACCTTGGAGTAAACTGGCCAATGTCACAGCGGACGGATCACCAAATTTGACTGGAAGACATGCTGGGCTGCTGAAAAGAATCCAGGATAAAGTGAAAGAGGAAAACCCTGACCAGGATATTATCTTCCTACATTGCATCATCCATCAGGAATCACTCTGTAAGTCTATATTGCAGCTTGATCACGTCATGAAACCAGTGGTAAAACTAGTCAACTTTATACGCGCAAAGGGACTTCAGCATCGTCAGTTCATCCCATTCCTGGAAGAAACTGATGCGCATCATCACGACTTGCTGTACCACTCTCGTGTCCGCTGGTTAAGTTTGGGCAAAGTGTTTCAACGAGTGTGGGAGCAGCAAGACGAGATCAGCGAGTTTTCGGAGTTAGTGGGGAAATCCACCGAATTTCCTGAGCTAAGCGACAAGAACTGGCTTTGTGATTTTGCGTTTGCTGTGGACATATTTTTGTACTTGGATGAGCTAAACGTTAAATACAGGGGAAAGATCAGTTTGTGCACAACATGTACAAACATGTACAAGCCTTCAAATCCAAGCTAACTTGGTTCTCCAGACAAATTGCAAACAATTATTTTGTTCATTTCTCCACACTTGCCACACAGAAAGACGCGACACGAAACGCAAAGAAATACAGCTAATCAATTGACGACCTGCACGGAGAATTTAACCGTCGGTTCTCTGATTTTGACATCATTTAAACGTCACTTCAGCTGGTGTCCTGTCCCCTGTCACAAGACCCCGAAAAGGCACCACAAGTAGGAATATGATGTTTGATAAGAAATTATCGAGTTTGAGCCCATTATCGATTCTCTTATCGAATCCAGATAGGTTGTTGTATATAAAAAAAAACACAATATTTGGTTTAACAAAAGCTCACTTTAGTGTGTGAATGTGAGTGTGGCGACTTGTCCAGAGATTACACCGCCTTCCGCCCGATTGTAGCTGATATAGGCACCAGCGCCCCCCTGTCACCCCAAAGGGAATAAGCGGTAGAAAATGGAAGGATGGAAAAATAAAATAAATAAATATTGAATGTTACCCCCCTAAAAAAAATATGACTGTTGTTACTCAAAGTATATTAAGTTGGATTTTTCAGAAAAACAAATATATACAGTAACACAAAAACAACCTGTCTCTGTGATCACTATAGGTGTATAAATAATAATAGTGTTGAATAAAATCAGTCCCTTGGGCACAAAACAGAAAATAATACAGCTCTCCAAAAAGTGCACTTCTGCTGCTATTGGAACATACTAACTACACACACTATGACACTAAGAACACCACAGTCATCAATCAACAATTATTCCCCCCTTAGCCTCCCCCAAAGCCTGGCAATAATTTCATATTGCCTGTACTGCCCTCACTATACGTGTTGATCGAGGTTATACAGCTTGGCAGACAGCTAACAAATTAATCCAAAGCAGATTGATCCATTTAGGCTCTTTATTGTTTTTGATCTTGCTTTGTCTTTTCCTATCTTTACTTTTGTCTTGCACTGGACTGTTATTTTTTTTTTTTTTTTAAACTGAAATACACACAATGACAAATGTATAAGCTGTGATTCAATTAACACAGTGGTTCTCAAATGGGGGTACGCGTACCCTTGGGGGTACTTGAAGGTATGCCAAGGGGTACGTGAGATTTTTTTTTTTAATATTCTAAAAATAGCAACAATTCAAAAATCCTTTATAAATATATTTATTGAATAATACTTCAACAAAATATGAATGTAAGTTCATAAACTATGAAAAGAAATGCAACAATGCAATATTCAGTGTTGACAGCTGGATTTTTTGTGGACATGTTCCATAAATATTGATGTTAAAAGATTAATTTTTTTGTGAAGAAATGTTTAGAATGAAGTTCATGAATCCAAATGGATCTCTATTACAATCCCCAAAGAGGGCACTTTAAGTTGATGATTACTTCTATGTGTAGAAATCTTTATTTATAATTGAATCACTTGATTATTTTTCAACAAGTTTTTAGTTATTGTTATATCTTTTTTACCAAATAGTTCAAGAAAGACCACTACAAATGAGCACTATTTTTGCACTGTTATACAATTTAATACAACAGAAACTGATGACATGGTGCTGTATTTTACTTCTTTATCTCTTTTTTTTTAACCAAAAATGCTTTGCTCTGATTAGGGGGTACTTGAATAAAAAAAATGCTCACATGGGGTACATCACTGAAAAAAGGTTGAGAACCACTGAATTAACATGCTGAAATGTAATACATAATATGTAAATATTAGCTTCACACATATACAGTACTTTCATCAAACAACTACTTCTGAGTGTTGAAATTATTTCGATGGTGGAAATATACGACTGGCAGCCATTTTAAGTCCTCAAAACATCCATTGAAATAGTGCACAAAAATCGTTTTTCAATAAAAATCTTAGTATCAAACTTCACCACTTTCCACCTTAATATTGAGTTACATAAACAAGTTAAACAGTTTACTTACAGACTTATCTTTTCCAAGGCTTGTAAAAGCTAACACAACTTGTCTACTTCTCAATTGTCTCAACCCGGAAGTGCCCAAACTAATGACGCGAAGTGTTGTGTCGTTCGCGAACGATTCGTTCGAAAGAACGAATCTTTTGAGTGAAGGTACTTAACCGAATCAATTCCTTAACTGATTCGTTCCTTCCTCAGTTCAGTTAAGATCCGCCGCGACCATGCCGGTATGAGTGGAACCGGCGCGAGTCACGTGATTCACGTTCGCGAACGTACTGACACAGGGAACTGACTGTGTCGCCACGTGAATCACGTGATTCGCGCCAGTTCCACTCATACCGGCATGGTCGCGGCGGAGCTTAATGGAACAGAGAAAGGAACGAATCAGTTCAGGAAGTGATTACTACTACTACTACTGTGAAAACGATGATGCTGTGCACTGGCTTCCTGTGCACTTAAGATGTGACTTTAAGGTTTTACTAATTACGTATAAAATACTACACGGTCTAGCTCCAGCCTATCTTGCCGATTGTATTGTACCATATGTCCCGGCAAGAAATCTGCGTTCAAAAGACTCCGGCTTATTAGTGATTCCTAGAGCCCAAAAAAAGTCTGCGGGCTATAGAGCGTTTTCCATTCGGGCTCCAGTACTCTGGAATGCCCTCCCGGTAACAGTTCGAGATGCTACCTCAGTAGAAGCATGTAAGTCTCACCTTAAAACTCATCTGTATACTCTAACCTTTAAATAGACCTCCTTTTTAGACCAGTTGATCTGCCGCTTCTTTTCTTTCTCCTATGTCCCCCTCTCCCTTGTGGAGGGGGTCCGGTCCGATGACCATGGGTGAAGTACTGGCTGTCCAGAGTCGAAACCCAGGATGGACCGCTCGTCGGGACCCAGGATGGACCGCTCGCCTGTATCGATTGGGGACATCTCTACGCTGCTGATACGCCTCCGCTTGAGATGGTTTCCTGTGGACGGGACTCTCGCTGCAGATCCGCTTTGAACTGAAATCTCGCGGCTGTGCTGGAGCCACTATGGATTGAACTTTCACAGCATCATGTTAGATCCGCTCGACATCCATTGCTTTCGGTCCCCTAGAGGGGGGGGGGGGGGGGTTGCCCACATCTGAGGTCCTCTCCAAGGTCTCTCATAGTCAGCATTGTCACTGGCGTCCCACTGGATGTGAATTCTCCCTGCCCACTGGGTGTGAGTTTTCCTTGCCCTTTTGTGGGTTCTTCCGAGGATGTTGTAGTCGTAATGATTTGTGCAGTCCTTTGAGACATTTGTGATTTGGGGCTATATAAATAAACATTGATTGATTGATTGATTGACTGTGTTCCAAATTTAAGTTGTTTAATGAATCTGAATGAGCCTATGGCTTTGCACTTTGTTTATTATATATATATATATATATATATATATATATTTGTATTCTATTTTTGTTATTCTGAATTTACAACCCCCTGGCGCTGTTTTGTACTGTTTTCATAATGTTTTATAATGTTTTATTATGTTTTTGACTTACTGTTTGTAATTGTTGAAATGTATAAATAAACATTTAAAAAAAAGACTCACGTTCGCGAACGTACTGACGCAGGGAACTGACTGTGTCGCGGAGGATGACTTTGCGCGTCGTTCACAGCGAGATCTGCCGCTGGGGAAGCTGTTACTGACTGACTCATGATTCGCCGACCTGCACACATTTTTTTAATCTTTTTTTCATATCGTGTTTATTATACACCGCTTTTAGAGTGATCATAATTGTTAAAAATAAAAAACACACATTGGATGTGATATAAAAGGAAGAGTGATTTTTATTATATATTTAATACATGTATGTTTTGTTACAAACATTACATGTTAAAATAATAAAATGTAATGTGAAAAAAGAAAACTTGTAACACATTTTAGAATGATTTTTTCCATCTAGTCAAATCCACTATGAATTGTTCAAATAAATGTAATGTAATAATGTAGAAAATAATTGCATTTCAAACACATTTAAGAACACATTTCAATTTTGTCGTCGTGTCAAATGTTAAAATGTAAAAATAATAATACCATTTGTAAATTTGTATGTAATTTTTACCACTTTAAAAAACTTGTTTTTTGTTGTGATCCGGCTTCCGGATCACACATCTCTAGCATGTTTGTCTTTTTTGTATTGTCCTACTATGTTTTGATCATGTTTTGGACTCTACCGATCCCGTTTGTTAGCGCACTTCCTTATTTACATTCATCACCATGACAACTTATTTGCTCCTCCTGCATGGCTCATTCACACACCGGTTTGTAATTATGTTTTCTGTATTTAAGCCCCTCTGCTACCTAGTTCGCTCTCGCCAGTTTGTTTGCACCTGCAACCGTTACGTGAGTGGTCTCTGATTATTTTTCTGCTTGCTAAATGTAGCTTGCCTCCGCGCGCTTGGCTCGCGCTTTATGGACTTCGAACTCTGTCTTCTGTGTATATTAGCATTTAGTTTTCTGTGCTCAGACACGCCTTTGATTTGCTCTTTTGTACCAGTGTTCTTTTGTAACTTCATATTAAAAGGCTGTTCATACCTTCATTCCTGCCTGCTGTGATCCTGCGCATCGAGAGGCGACACTCCCCGCGCATCCACGATGCCGCGCAAACGTAACAGAAACTGGCGAGCAGAAACGCGTCACCTCGCGCTGGATCCTCCAGGACACCGTTCCCGACAAGCAGCATACCCGACCAAGTACTCCTCCGCTCCAACCCAGGACTCTTCTCTACGGGTTGGTACTTTGTTCACTTCTCCCGTTCCCAGTCACCATGTTGCTATTCCCATTAGCATCCCACCATCTTCCGCCTTCCCAGTCACTCACAGTGACGTCACTCCGTTCACGCCCCCCTATGACGTCACCGTTAACACCTTAGTGGATTCCTCTGCACATTTTTTTGACCTTAGTGACGAGGAGTTTTTTGAAGATGAACTTTCTCCCATTCCACCCAAGGACCTAATTTTATATAAGAAAATTTTCAAGGATAATTGTAGCACATCCAAGCCCAGTCACACCCCCAACAATGACTTTAATAATATAATTAATTATTACCAGGACATTTTCCGCCACTACTATGACTCTAGTCAGTCTTCACCCCCCATACCCGCTTCCCCCCCTCTCAAGTCTCGTTCTCCGCCTGAATCCGTGCCTTTTTCCACCTCATTTAGCGAGGATTTTGAACATTTTAGAGGGGAGGAGCCTGCCCTCCTCCAAACCTCCCACCGCCCGCCCTTACGGTCAGCCTCTGTCCAACTGGGCCCCGTCTGGAATCCGGGTCTTGAGGGGAGGGCCAGTATTACTACTAAGCCTCCTAGACCTCCACCACCGGTGTTCACCCCTGTTAAACCTGTTAAGCCACTACGGCCTCCTAGACCTCCTCCACCGGTGTTCTCCCCGGTCAAGTCACGCCCTCTTAGACCTCCTCCACCTGTGTTCCGTCCGTGCCCTAGTTCTAGTTTTAGTCACAGTCTCTCTCAGAGTTCGATTCCCAGCCTTCTTCGTAGCCCATGCTCTAGTCCTACTCGTAGACCGACTTGTAGACTGAGTCGTAGTCCAAGTCCTGGTCCGAGTTTCCGTTCTGATTCTAGTTGTAGTCCTAGTCTTTCTCGTAGTCGTCGTAGTCCTAGTTCCACTCGTAGACTGATCCGTAGTCCGAGTCCTGTTTCGAGTCCGGTCCCGAGTCTGGTTTCTTGCCTTTGTAATATTAGTACTGATTCCCCTCGTGGTCTTAGTCCGAACCCTAGTCCTTACCCAAGTTCTTGTCCGAGCCCCAGTGTTACTGTAAGTCCTAGTCTTTGTCCTAGTCCTTGCCCGAGCACCAGTTTGATTGTTAGTCCCAGTCCTTGCCCAAGCCCTAGTTTGACCGTTTGTCCTAGTTCTTGCCCAAGCCCTGGTATGACTGTAAGTCCTGGTCGTTGCCCAAGCCCTTCTCAAAGCACTAGTGTGATTGTAAGTCCTGGTCCTCTCTCAAGTCCTTGCCCGAGTCCTAGTGTTTGTCTTATCACTCATCATAGTCCTAGTCCTGCTCACAGCCAGTCCCCTAGTTCTCCTCGGCAGACCCCTGTGCCTGCTCCTCGGCTGAAGCCGACACCTGCTCCTCGGCTGAAGCCGACACCTGCTCCTCGGCTGAAGCCGACACCTGCTCCTCGGCTGAAGCCGACACCTGCTCCTCGGCTGAAGCCGACACCTGCTCCCAGTCTGGTTCTCACACCAGCACAAACTCCAAGGCTGGAGCCCACTCCGGTACCAGCACCACGACAGGTACCGGTGCCAGCTCCGTGCCGCCAAGCACCGGTGCCAGCTCCGCGCCGCCA
Organism: Nerophis ophidion; assembly: GCF_033978795.1. NCBI lineage: Eukaryota > Metazoa > Chordata > Actinopteri > Syngnathiformes > Syngnathidae > Nerophis > Nerophis ophidion. Next base: position 7,923,283 of record NC_084633.1, on the reverse strand, counting down.
AGCACCGCCGACGACGGGGCTGGAGCCCACACCAGCGCCGACGACGGGGCTGGAGCCCACACCAGCACCACCGACGACTCCTGCGGCTCCCAGGCCGCCTCCGACGACTCCTGCGGCTCCCAGGCCGCCTCCGACGACTCCTGCGGCTCCCAGGCCGCCTCCGACGACTCCTGCGGCTCCCAGGCCGCCTCCGACGACTCCTGCGGCTCCCAGGCCGCCTCCGACGACTCCTGCGGCTCCCAGGCCGCCTCCGACGACTCCTGCGGCTCCCAGGCCGCCTCCGACGACTCCTGCGGCTCCCAGGCCGCCTCCGACGACTCCTGCGGCTGCAGCACCCGCATCATCCTCGCCAGCTGCACTCGGGCCTGCTTTGGCTGCAGTCCCCGCACCATCCTCGCCAGCTGCTTCCAAGCCTGCTGGGATTTCGGTGCTGAGGCGTCGTCCACCACGTCGACCACGGGCGTGGCCTCTGCGAGGTCATCCTCCTCGCCAGATACTCCCTCCTCCATGTCGGCCACGGATGTGGCCGTGCCCGGGTCGTCCGCCTCGCCGGGCACCTCATCCTGCGAGGCGGCCACTAATGTGGCCTTTTCGAGGTCGCCCGCCAAAACTTTTTCGGCAGCAGCGTTCCACCCGCCGCCGCCACATGATGTGTCCTCGGTGGATTCGGGGACATGCGATCTGGCGACCCTCCACCGTGGACTCCTTCCGCCCTCCCTTCGTTTGTGAACTTTCTGGTTTTGGGAGGGGGTTCTCTTTATTGCAGTTTTTTGGGGGCATCTGGGATCTGCCCCTTAAGGGTGGGGTAATGTTGTGATCCGGCTTCCGGATCACACATCTCTAGCATGTTTGTCTTTTTTGTATTGTCCTACTATGTTTTGATCATGTTTTGGACTCTACCGATCCCGTTTGTTAGCGCACTTCCTTATTTACATTCATCACCATGACAACTTATTTGCTCCTCCTGCATGGCTCATTCACACACCGGTTTGTAATTATGTTTTCTGTATTTAAGCCCCTCTGCTACCTAGTTCGCTCTCGCCAGTTTGTTTGCACCTGCAACCGTTACGTGAGTGGTCTCTGATTATTTTTCTGCTTGCTAAATGTAGCTTGCCTCCGCGCGCTTGGCTCGCGCTTTATGGA
>NC_084633.1:7789640-7914640 GCF_033978795.1 Nerophis ophidion | reverse complement strand
CAGGGTGCAGTCATTGCGTTTATCTTTTTCTAGCAGAATGAAGGACAACTCTAAGGCGTTCTTACCCTGCCAAAAGGAGGAAAAATAATTTCTCAAACAGATGTGTTTGATTTGGAAGAAACATCGGCCGTTATATTTTCTACGCTAAACTAGTTTTGAATGTGTTGGGTTTTATCAGAATCAGAATCAGAAGTACTTTATTAATCCCGGAGGGGAAATTAACTCACACTATTATGTTAGATCCACTATGGACTGAACTCTCACACTATTATGTTAGATCCACTATGGACTGGACTCTCACTATAAAGTTAGATCCACTATGGACTGGACCCTCACATTATTATGTTAGATCCACTATGGAATGGACTCTCACTATTATGTTAGATCCACTATGGACTGGACTCTCACTATTATGTTAGATCCACTATGGACTGGACTCTCACTATTATGTTAGATCCACTATGGACTGGACTCTCACACTATTATGTTGGATCCACTACGGACTGGACCCTCACATTATTATGTTAGATCCACTATGGACTGGACTCTCACTATTATGTTAGATCCACTATGGACTGGACTCTCACTATTATGTTAGATCCACTATGGACTGGACTCTCACTATTATGTTAGATCCACTATGGACGGGACTCTCACACTATTATGTTAGATCCACTATGGACTGGACTCTTACTATAAAGTTAGATCCACTATGGACTGGACCCTCACATTATTATGTTAGATCCACTACGGACTGGACCCTCACATTATTATGTTAGATCCACTACGGACTGGACTCTCACTATTATGTTGGATCCACTATGGACTGGATTCTCACTATTATGTTAGATCCACTATGGACTGGACTCTCTCACTATTATGTTAGATCCACTATGGACTGGACTCTCACTATTATGTTAGATACACTATGGACTGGATTCTCACTATTATGTTAGATCCACTATGGACTGGACTCTCACTCTATTATGTTAGATCCACTATGGACTGGACTCTCACTCTTATGTTAGATCCACTATGGACTGGACTCTCACTCTTATGTTAGATCCAATATGGACTGGACTCTCACACTATTATGTTAGATCCACTATGGACTGGACTCTTACCATTATGTTAGATCCACTATGGACCGGACCCTCACATTATTATGTTAGATCCACTACGGACTGGGCTCTCACTATTAGGTTAGATCCACTACGGACTGAACTCTCACTATTATGTTAGATCCACTATGGACTGGACTCTTACTAATATGTTAGATCCACTATGTACTGGACTCTCACACTATTATGTTAGATCCACTATGGACTGGACTCTCACTATTATGTTAGATCCACTATGGACTGGACTCTCACTATTATGTTAGATCCGCTATGGACTGGACTCTCACACTATTATGTTAGATCCACTATGGACTGGATTCTTACTATTATTTTAGACCCACTATGGACTGGACCCTCACATTATTATGTTAGATCCACTACGGACTGGACTCTCACTATTATGTTAGATCCACTATGGACTGGACTCCCACTATTATGTTAGATCCACTATGGACTGGACTCTCTCACTATTATGTTAGATCCACTATGGACGGGACTCTCACTATTATGTTAGATCCACTATTAACTGGACTCTCACACTATTATGTTAGATCCACTATGGACTGGACTCTCACTATTATGTTAGATCCACTATGGACTGGACTCTCACTATTATGTTAGATCAACTATGGACTGGACTCTCACTATTATGTTAGATCAACTATGGACTGGACTCTCACTATTATGTTAGATCCACTATGGACTGGACTCTCACACTATTATATTAGATCCACTATGGACTGGACTCTCACATCTGCGGTCCCCTCCAAGGTTTCTCATTGTCACATTGGGTTGTGTTTTTTCTTGCCCTGATGTGGGATTTGAGCCGAGGATGTCGTTGTGGCTTGTGCAGCCCTTTGAGACGCTCGTTATTTAGGGCTATATAAATAAATAATGATTGATTGATTGATTGAGAGTCGACCCACATAGTGTAGCGATACTGCCGATACTTACGTTGTACCGATGTAGTATCGAGACAATCATGATGAGAGCTGTAGTTTTCAGTTCTGTTTAAGTTTTACTTTCACAAATATCAAATAGTGCGGGGATTACTATCAAAAGAGCCACATAACATATAATACATCTCATGAACCTTTTGATAAAGGCCATGTTGTTTGGCAGCATTGGTATTGGATCGATACCAGCGGGATGAGATTGAGTCGATTCTCGTCTACGTATATTGTCATCAATATTTGATCGGGTTATCGAAATGTGTTTTCTGCAACAACAACAAAAAAATCCAAGTAAAATATTCCCCAAAAATATAATGTGTAGTTTTCTTTACTGAAAATGTGAAATGGCAAATATCCAGGTTATCCCCTGTATATAATTGGTATTGGATCCATCCATCCATTTCCTACCGCTTGTCCCATTTTGTGGTCGCGGGGGGTGCTTGAGCCTATCTCAGCTGCACTCGGGCGGAAGGCGGGGCACACCCTGGACAAGTCGCCATCTCATCACAGGGCCAACACAGATATATTATATGTATATATTGGGGGTAGAAAAGTTCACAAAATCCACGGTGTGGATGTTTTTACGGTTTTGTAAGAGATAGTTTTGTGTTCAATGTAGTGAACATTTTTGGTTTTGAAACACCCAGGATACTGTATCTCCCAATATTGCACCATTACCATTTAATACTTGTGGTTCTTACACAAGCGTATCAACAAATTTAACGTGGAATTGGCACCTAAAATGTTGACTTTCTGACCTTACAATGGAATGCAAGAAAAAAGTCCAGGATTCTTGCTTTTGCAAAGCCTTCTTTCCAGCGATTACTCCTTTCACATCTTTCAAAGTCCGAGGGTTTTGCTGTTGATAAAACATTGACAGTCTAATTCTCTGTCTGACACTTTTTGGGCAGTATATCAGAATCTCCGGTCAACAGTAAAGCGACATTTTAACAGAACTTTCATCAAAAATTTTGCTCTAATAGTTTTATTATCTGGGAGACTGACATGACATTTAGCTTTTCCACACACCAACCTGACTCACGGTTTCAACATTTGGTACTTGTTAAAACCGTAACTCAAAATGGTACGATGCAATCGGCGCCCATGTTAACTACCCAACCGTAACTTAAAAAGGTTGGTTGAACAGCTATAATGACTATGCGGCCATACCCCCTGGTGGCAAGGCATACCATCGCTTTTGTTGCCCAGAGGGCACTGTATGCATGGGCTGCCGGTGCAATTTCCCCAATTTAAATACTCTGAAGGATCACTAGTGATGGATCTGGCAACACAGACGCATGCGTCGAGCTCATAGAGCGAAATCCTGTGTCGGTGCGCAGTATCAGCTAATCCTTTCGAAAGCTCAGTTGAAAGAGTGGAAAGCTGGATATGCTAATGCTGAGCTCCTTAGGGCACGGGCTCAAATCCAGCTCGATGGATCAATCATTACGTTTTAACTATGAATTGTTTAACGTGGAACCCGACCCCGACTTAAGTTGAAAAACTTATTCGGGTGTTACCATTAAGTGGTCAATTGTACAGAATATGTACTGAACTGTGCAATCTACTAATAAAAGTTTCAATTAATCAATCAATAGTGTGTATTCAGAGTGCATGTGTAAAAAAAAAATAAGAAAAATTCCCAGTCCACAAATATCCTCATTCACAACACGTTCTCTTAGATTTCCATGTTATGATACATGTTCACATTATTTATTGACTGTATCTAAAAAAGATTTAAAAATACATTTTTATTTAAATGAAAATATGAAATGATCCGAAATGAAATACAATGACTTGGTTTATATTAATGTATATACTAGGTCATAAAATCAGTGTCAGTTAAGTCGGTCCATAGGTTGCCTGTAGGGATTTTTAATGTCCAGCAGATGTCAGTATTTAGTGAAACAGTATTAATACAGTTTTGCAAGGTGTCAAAAGGCTATACAACATCTCATCAACCCATCACTAATGATCACACAAATCTGGAAGTTTCAAGGCTTTTATCTGCACTGGTCAAGGTCAGTGTTCTTTACTGTTAAAGACTTTTGGAAGAATCAATCATTCAAAACCACCAGTCAAATGACAAACAAAGTATTCAATGACAGCATTAAATGGAATTTTGTTTAATCTAGATGTTTGTTAACAGGAAGATTGACACAGGCATTGAACTTTTCCACACACCATCCTGAATCACGGTTTCTATCGTATTCCATGGTAACTACCAAACCGTAACTTAAAAGGGTTGGCTGAACAACTATAAGGACTAGCAGGTCATTGTGAGTGCTGCCGGATGGCACAGTACTCATGGATTAAATTTTTGGGAAATTCTGATTGAAACCAATGGGACATCCTTCAAAGTTCCACATTTTCCATCTGATTCCAACTGTTCCAACTTCAACATTTTCAGCCTGTTCAGGAATTGTGTACTTGACTTCAACAATGCTAAAATAATTCCAGGATTTCAGTTCATCTTCAGCATAGGAACATTTACACGCAAATCCTTCAGAAATTGCCTCATTTAGTTTTAAATGTTTAATAAAAAAAAGGAAAATAAGTACAAAAAAAAAGATACAACAATACAACATTTCCACATGTTTTAACCTATTCAAACCATTCCACCTTTGACACATTCCACCATTCTGGAAATTATTTTCATAGTTCAAAAAAAGTTCAGGATTTTCCAGTATTCCTGCTTTTCCGAAGCCCTATTTCCACCCTTTTTTCTGGCGACTACTCCTTCCACATTTTTCAACGCGTTTTAACTGTTTCACCATCGAAGCTTTCCTCTTAATCAGAACTGGTAAAATTCTCGGTTTTCCCGAAATTCCGTATTACCATTTGTCATTTCAACATGTTATTACTTCAACAATTCTCCACCGATTGAGAAATTCTCCAAGACATCAATAAACTTAGATTAGATAGTACTTTATTTATTCCTTCAGGAGAGTGAATGCCTTGGCAGAAGACACCACCTGATTAAATGTAAAACTACAAAGAGCAGACTGCCAAAGATGCCAAAGACTCTTATACCGCAGGATTTTTTATTTTGTCAAATAATCATCAAACGTCGCCGTTGATGTCAGTGATGCTATTTGGAACAGAAATAATATATTTAGTAAGTAGAGAGAAAAAACAAAGAGACCGGGCAACAGCAGCCGCCCGGGCAACAGCAGGCTCCATTGAAATAGTGCACAGAAATCGTTTTTCAATAAACATCTTAGTATCAAACTTAACCACTTTCCACCTTAATATTGAGTTACATAAACAAGTTAAACAGTTTACTTACAGACTTATCTTTTCCAAGGCTTGTGAAAGCTTACACAACTTGTCTACTTCTCAATTGTCTCAACCTGGAAGTGCCCAAACTAATGACGCGTGGTATTTTCATATCGCCAGAAGGTGTCAGTAAGAGTCTACAATCAAATGGGCATAACATTGCAGGTCCCACGGGGCATTTCCTGTACATGGGAAGGGATTCGTTCCCAGGGATTCGAATAAAGAACCAACTCTTTCTTTACTATAGTGGCCTCGATAACGGGAACCTGCTCTCAAAAAGGGATTCGAGTCCATGGAATCGGTTCTTTTCTTATCGAACAACCGAGAGAACCGATTTCGAACATCATCCATAGTGCTAAGAGAGCAGTGCTTGAAGGTTCAATGTGTACAACTGAATATCTTAATTGCTAAGACAGTAATATATTTGTATAGTTCAGATTGGGTTATGTTATTTCTTTAAGGGGAAAGATGCTAATGTTTCGTGTTTTCATGTTAGCATTTAAGATAGCGAGCTGGTGCCAGTATCGGTGCGGCGTCTTCAGTAATGCGGACGTTGTACCGATCCGTTGTGGTGAAGAAGGAGCTGAGCCGGAAGGTAAAGCTCTCAATTTACCAGTCTACGTTCCCATCCTCACCCACGGTCATGAGCTTTGGGTCATTACCGAAAGGATAAGATCATGGGTACAAGCGGCCGAAATGAGTTTCCTCCGCCGGGTGGCGGGGCTCTCCCTTAGAGATAGGGTGAGAAGCTATGCCATCCGGGAGGAACTCAAAGTAAAGCCGCTGCTCCTTCACATCGAGAGGAGCCAGATGAGGTGGTTCGGGCATCTGGTCAGGATGCCACCCGAACGCCTCCCTTGGGGGGTGTTTAGGGCACGTCCAACTGGTAGGAGGCCACGGGGAAGACCCAGGACACGTTCAATCAATCAATCAATGTTTACTTATATAGCCCTAAATCACTAGTGTCTCAAAGGGCTGCACAAACCACAACACTACCACATCCTCGGTAGGCCCACATAAGGGTAAGGAAAACTCACAACCAGTGGGACGTCGGTGACAATGATGACTATGAGAACCTTGGAGAGGACGAAAGCAATGGATGTCGAGCAGGTCTAACATGATACTGTGAAGGTTCAATCCATATTGGATCCAACACAGTCGCGAGAGTCCAGTCCAAAGCGGACCCAACACAGCAGCGAGAGTCCCGTTCACAGCGGAGCCAGCAGGAAAACATCCCAAGCGGAGGCGGATAAGCAGCGCAGAGAGGTCCCCAGCCGATACACAGGCAAGCAGTACATGGCCACCGGATCGGACCGGACCCCCTCCACAAGGGAGAGTAGGACATAGGAGAAAAAGAAAAGAAACGGCAGATCAACTGGTCTAAAAAGGGAGTCTATTTAAAGGCTAGACTATACAAATGAGTTTTAAGGTGAGACTTAAATGCTTCTACTGAGGTGGCATCTCGAACTGTTACCGGGAGGGCATTCCAGAGTACTGGAGCCCGAAATGAAAAAGCTCTATAGCCCGCAGACTTTTTTTGGGCTTTGGGAATCACTAATAAGCCGGAGTCCTTTGAACGCAGATTTCTTGCCGGGACATATGGTACAATACAATCGGCAAGATAGGATGGAGCTAGACCGTGTAGTATTTTATACGTAAGTAGTAAAACCTTAAAGTCACATCTTAAGAGCACAGGAAGCCAGTGCAGGTGAGCCAGTACTGCCGTAATGTGATCAAACTTTCTTGTTCTTGTCAAAAGTCTAGCAGCCGCATTTTGTACCAACTGTAATCTTTTAATGCTAGACATGGGGAAACCCGAAAATAATACGTTACAGTAGTCGAGGCGAAACGTAACAAACGCATGGATAATGATCCCAGCGTCTTTAGTGGACAGAATGGAGCGAATTTTAGCGATATTACGGAGATCAAAGAAGGCCGTTTTAGTAACGCTTTTAGTGTGTGACTCAAAGGAGAGAGTTTTGTCGAATATAATACCCAGATTCTTTACCGTGTCGCCTTGTTTAATTGTTTGATTGTCAAATGTTAGAGTTGTATTATTAAATAGAGGTCGGTGTCTAGCAGGACCGATAATCAGCATTTCCGTTTTTTTGGCGTTGAGTTGCAAAAAGTTAGCGGACATCCATTGTTTAATTTCATTAAGACACGCCTCCAGCTGACTACAATCCAGCATGTTGGTCAGCTTTAGGGGCATGTAGAGTTGGGTGTCATCAGCATTACAGTGAAAGCTAACACCATATTTGCGTATGATGTCACCTAGCGGCAGCATGTAGATGCTGAAGAGTGCAGGGCCAAGGACCGAACCCTGGGGAACTCCACACGTTACCTTAACGTAGTCCGAGGTCACATTGTTATGGGAGACGCACTGCATCCTATCAGTAAGATAAGAGTTAAACCAAGACAGGGCTAAGTCTGACATACCAATTCGTGTTTTGATACGTTCTAATAAAATATTAAGATCGACGGTATCGAAAGCAGCGCTAAGATCGAGGAGCAGCAACATAGATGACGCATCAGAATCCATCGTTAGCAATAGATCATTAGTCATTTTTGCGAGGGCTGTCTCCGTGGAGTGATTTGCCCTGAAACCGGATTGAAAGGTTTCACATAGATTGTTAGACGCTAAGTGTTCATTTAACTGCGCCGCAACAATTTTTTGCAGTATCCGTTGGGAAGACTATGTCTCCCGGCTGGCCTGGGAACGCCTCGGGATCCCCCGGGAAGAGCTAGACGAAGTGGCTGGGCAGAGGGAAGTCTGGGTTCCCCTGCTTAGGCTGTTGCCCCCGCGACCCGACCTCGGATAAGCGGAAGAAGATGGATGGAGTGATGGAGCTGGTGCCAGTCAATCTGTGAGATTATGAAAGTGCAATCATCAATCATGGTTTTTCAATGATTTTAATTTAAAACGGGAATACTAACTGTCTGGAGTTTTACCGCGGTTATCATTAAAACTTGAAAAAAACATTATAACTTATAATTTTGCTGAAGGAACTCTTCTGAAGGAATTAATAAATTACTTGTCAGTCAAGTGGGTCTCCTGTAAATATACTATGAGGGCTTGTTCTGTCCTCACCTTCGATAAGATTTTACTGTGTTTAATTGGGTTCAATAGCCCATTAACACTAGCCATAAGTGTTTACTTGTAAGTGTACCAAAAAATATTCAAATTATAACCCAGCAAGTCTACTCCCATAACAAAAAAAATTTGAAATAACATAAATAAAACAAAGCAAAATAACCAAGGCAAAATAAACGAAAAAAAAACGGAAAAAAGAGGAAAAGTGTAGTTTCAAGGCAGGGGTCTCTAATAAATTACCTTTGGTTAGGCTAGATAAAACTTCTAGCTGTGGGGGAAATCCTTTCCCACCTCTGGGCAGAGGGCCCCCATCATGGCACTCGATAGAGAGAGAAAAAAAATCTATATTCATTACATAGATGCATCCCTCATTTGTATATATTTCTCATCTAGTTGGGGTTATTATATATAGCACAAATGTCTTGGGGTGAATTTAAAGTCACCCTTTTTAAGTTCTGTTCAACTTACCAATACTTTAAGAAGTCAGTCAAGATTAACAGGTCCTCCGGAGAAGACGATGTTTATCTTCTGAAAGCTTGCAATCTCTCCTTGATGCTTTTCTCCGGCTCCTCACCTGTCCCCTCCCGGCTCCTTCCTCCCATGGTCTCCCAGGCAAAACAGGACAGCTGATCCAGCAGGCTCTCCCTCGGCGTAATCACGCTGACTGGCAGTCCTCTGTCCTTCATGTCTCTTGTCACCTCCTCTGCTGTCCGGTACAACTGCGTGCCGTTCTCATAAAACACTCGTAGTTTGGCCGGGAACGGAGTCTGGAAGCGAATATTTCTTTGCTTTAACACTCGCTTCCCTTCAGTATATTCTTTCCTATTTTGAAGGACTGCTGGGGGGTAATCTTGGTCAAAGTATATTAGTCTCCCTTTTAGGAAAATCTTCTTCTTTCCCCAGGCTTTGCGCATGACCTCTTCTTTCATTCTGAAACGGAGGAATTTGACTGTTATTGACCGCGGCTTGTCTTCTCTGTCTCCGGTGGGTCTTGGCGCCAACGCACGGTGCGCTCTTTCGATGTTGAGTTGCGTAGTTACGGGAATTTCCAACATGTCACGCAGCAGTTTTTCCACAAACTCTGGCATGGACGGTCCCTCGACTCCTTCGGGCATGTTGTATATCCTCAAGTTCTCACGTCGGGATCTCCCTTCATAATCCAGTAGTTTGTTTTCTTGCAGATGAATGACTTTTATCATTTTGTTCAACACGTACTCCATGTTGTGAATCAGGTGTTGTACCGAAGGGCCAAAGAGGAGGAGAAGAAGAACGCTTGCGTAAATGGCGTAAACTATCCGTAATGCTGAAACGTCACTTGTGTATATTGGAAAATGTATGTGTGTGAGAGAGAATCAACAGCTGATACAATGGACTCATACTATAATGAAAGTAAGTCATTGATTTCAAGAATATGTGTAATTTATTAATGCTGAAATTCTGTCAACTGACATTGCAGCATTAAGGATAGTTTACGCCATTTACGCAAGCGTTCTTCTTCTCCTCTTTGGCCTTGCCGTTTAACCATCAAACAAACGCCATGGGAACATTGCCCCCTGGAGTTACAAATCCCGATGGGTAACAGATTTCGGTACAACACCGGATTCGGAGATCGCTCGCCAATACGCAAATGGAAGAACAAATGTTACTCAAATAGTGAAAGGTAAGTGTTGATGTTTTTTTTTAGTAACCAGCAAGCACAGTACAGTTAGTAGAAAAACTGTGTTTTTATTACTGTGTATTTGATAGGTGCCGTCGGAAGTTCAACTATTTATTTTATTTATATATACCATAAAATAAATATATATAGCTAGAATTCACTGAAAGTAACGTATTTCTTTCATACATACATATATATATATATATATATATATATATATATATATATATATATATATATATATATATGAAATACTCGCGTTGGTTAATTATTCTACTCCCCTCTTAACCACGCCTCCCCCTCCCCCACCTTCCGAAATCGGAAGTCTCAAGGTTGGCAAAGAAGTCAAATTTTGGATTGGTGACGCACAGTTATGGGACCGTGCCCGCTGGAAAACGTCTAACAAGCAGTTGGTTATTAATAAATATGAAAAATTCTAGCGATCAGAATCAAACAAAATGTAATTAGTTCTACTTAAAAATATTAGTAAAGAGTATGTTGCGTTAGAACTAAAATTACTTTACCCAAAAAGTTAAGAGTACTGTAAATGTAACACTTTACTACCCACCTCTGAACACAACTGATATAGATTTAAAAATCTATATTATTTAATGGAGATTAATCAAAATATAGCATCCCTGCGATTAATCTGATTTAAAGATGTAATAATTTTAAAGCACAAATCTTTAAAAAGCTGGAACACCATAGGCAGTCCTGCAAAGAATAACATCAATAAGGAAAATACTGTTTACACTTTAAATATTTTTATTTGCAAAAGACGTCTATATAAGTTTTCTTCCCTCACACAATTGTGTACCGGTTTGTGTTGGTCTTTCGCGCAAAATCCCAATAAAATAAATTAGATGAGTAAATGTTCAAGGGTTATAAAATATCTATTACCAACAGAATATCCTAGAGCTGAGTTGAAATAGTTTGGACGGTGTATGTGTTTGGTGCTCTTCTATCGACTTGTGTGACCTTGTTCAAGTCACGCTGACATTCAATATTTGGGTCACTCTACCATACGCACTGTCGTGAAAAAAGTTACTTATTTTTTTAAATACTTTGGCTGTAAGTTGCCATCACAACAGTATTTGGGAAAACATTGATTGCCATTGTCTGCCTAGCAACAAGCAGGGCAATATGTTTGTGTAGGCAAAAACTTTACAATGTCTGCTAGGTGCAAACACATTATTTTGCACTTGTTGTGTGTGTGTGTGTGTGTGCTCTTGTATTTCTACCCTTCTTGAGACATTAACAAGGAAAAGTACCTTCCATATGAGGATGTTCGGACCGAAATTAAGGGTACCATTATGGAAAACCATTGCATCTAATAGAGAGCCAAACACTACAGTCCGTGAACATTGCTCCAAAGTCAGCATTTTCAGTTGATTTAATGTGCATACAAAAGTAAATATTGACAGGTGCAAAGGCATCAATATATGATAAAACAAGATGGCAGGTAAAAAAGGACTTTCCTATTCGTCTACAGAAAAACCTGCCAGGTGAACAGCTGATTTTACGACTTATGGTGCTGACGTAAGACATGTGACCCTAGGATGAACAAATACACTACGGTACTAAGACTATGGTGGCCATGAACGGTTAGCGTCTGCAGCTCTGTTGCCCAAAGTGCGGCGCAGGGGCCATCTATGGTCCGTGAATCTTTTGTCATCGGCCTTAAGCAAAAAAAATAAAATAAAATAGAGATCTCATTTGCACCCCTGGTGGTGGAATCTATTAAAATTAGGGTGGTCCCAAAAAGGAGGAATTTTTCAAATTGACTGTGTGTCGGTTTTAAAAGTGCTCCCCTTTGGGCAACGTATGAAATAACAAGTGTGTGTGAGAAATTCAAATGTGCCCCCTTTAGCCAAAATTAATTAAAAAAAATGTTTTTTTAAATTATATGTATATAAAGACATACTCTAATAACTTGATGGAAATAATGAAGATTAAAAACCAATTACAAACAAAAAAATATAAAAATGATATAAAAATTAACTAAAAGCTTACTTTTTTTATTTGCCTAGTTTGTTGTAAATACAAATCTTTATATACCTAGAAAGGGTGGTTCTAAAGAAGTAGGCAGTTTTATCAAGTCTCTAGAAGGTTACCAATACCAGAAAGTGCTTGTGTGTGTGTGTGTGTGTGTGTGTGTGTGTGTGTGTGTGTGTGTGTGTGTGTGTGTTTGTGAGAGAGAGAGAAAGTGGGAGGAGCTTGCAAGGGTAAAAACCCCCATACCGCTCTCTCAAATCCTTATTTTCATCGATTATGAGTTGGATGGTGAAGTTTTGTGAGTTCTTCCTTGTCCTGCTGTGCATGTGGCAGCTGCAAGAAGGAGCACAAGCCTGCACCTGTTTTCCTTTGCATCCGCAGACGCTGATTTGTCAATCAGATGTCAGTAAGTTAAACACGACTTAAATGTATTTGATATTTATTGTGAGTAATTCCACCCCCAGAAAGCAACTGATGAAACCATCATGTTGCGATGTATTTTTTTTTATAGTGCGCTGAAACAACATTCAAGTGTTTTTTAAAAACAATATTTTCCGTCTTTCTAGTTATCAAGGCGAAGGTGGTTGCAGAGAAATATGTGGGGGAATTTAACGACACCATCGAGTATGACATCGACCACACCATGGTTGGTTATTATAAGGCATTTATAGTATTTATTTCATATGTCTCTATGGATGTATGCACATTTTTATTTTGAGCATTTGATTCCCCAGACATTTAAGGGCCCTGAGAGGATTTTTCATACCATCTACACACAATCTTCCTCTGCAGCATGTGGGAGGACTCTGACCATCGGAACAGAATATTTTATCGCAGGTAAAATAAATACTCACACATCTGTCATGAACTGCCAAGACAGATCTGACTTAATATATTATTTCCCAGTGTTTTGTGTTTAGTGAGTGTCAGCGCCGCTTCCTCCCTGTTTTACCACTTCCCTTCCTGTGCTATTAACACACCTGCCTTTGTATGGTGATTTGGACACAAACCTGTTGCTGTTGGAGGCCTATTGTCAGGCTTTCCCCTGACAGTTTGTTTGTGTTTTAGTTTTTTCCTCTGCATTTGTCTTGGTTTCCTCTGTGTGTGTAGTATTTCCTGTTTTTAGTTCCTGTCAGCGCTCTTATTTTGTCTGTTTCCTGTTTTTTTCCTTGTGCGCTGTTTTCTCCTCGGCTGCGGCTGATTGGCACCTGGCCACACCTGGTGTCAATCAACCCGCTTCTATTTGAGTCTGTTTTTGTCCTCCAGTCAGTTGCTGGATTATTGGATTGTCATGTCGCTCTCGTGTCTTGTCGATGTCACGTTTTGCATGTCGCTTATGTATGGTATTGTCGCTTCTGTATGGTATTGACGCGCCTGACGTGTCGTTGCTGCCTAGCGGTAAGCTATAGTTCGTTAAATGTTTGTAGGTTACTGTTTTGGTTCCTTGCTTCTTATTTTGTCTTTGTACAACACGTAACAACTTCTGTTCCCTGTTTTGTTTATGCTAGCCTCGATGCTAGGCCTTTTGTTTTTGCTAGCTTCCATGCTAAGCTCCTTTTGTTAGTTATCCTCCTCGTGCGCGCTTTTTGTCATACCCCTTTGGTTTGTTCTTGTTGTAGTATTTTTATTAAATCATGTTTTCTCACTCCATGCCCGCCTCCATTTCTGCATCTTGGGGTTCGTGACAAACAAACTCTGACACCTATGGGGAAACAGTGCGGTAGGTTTCAGGGACCCTCCTCTTAGCCTCCTTCCGTCCATCCCTGGCATCTGTTCCAGCTTCTCTAGCCGGCATTGCCGGTCAACAGTTCTTTTCCCTCGTCAGGAGAGACATCTGGAATGTCTCTCTAGTCCTCAAAGGCCGTTACATAAACACCCTTTGCATCAACAGCAGTACCATCTGGAACCTGAACGGGAACCTCAACCATTGCTGTAGCACCCATCCAAAACACACGTCTGCCTCCTCTTAGGCCACGGTTGTTGCCATTCCATCGACGCCCTCGGTGTAGTTTGACCCTCTACCCACCCTTTTTGGATTTTATTTTGCATCTGTAATTCAATTGCCGGAGGGTGGAAACTGTTATGACTAGGGTTGGGTATCGAGTATTGGGTATCGATTGGAACCAGGACTATCTTTCCAATTCTCCCGGAATCGTTCAAAAGTTAAAATTTCGATTCCTAGTTTCGATACCCAGTCCGCCGACCGGAAAAAAAGAATAAGTCCGCCGACCAGAAGAAGAAGCCGCTGAACACCAACGAAGAAGCGCCCCACCGCCGGAAGTGTTAGCATAGCCGAGCCTATGTAGCCGAGCGAGTCAGTCAAGCATGGTTGATGGCGTCGGCGGTTGAAAGTGTGGCTTTATTTTACTAAGAAAAATGAAATATCAGCGAAATGTAACACGTGCGACAGGACTGTTTCGTGCTTAAGAAGGTGCACTTCGAACATGATGAAGCACCTCCGAGTTCATGGAGTACAAATAAATGCGCGTCCCGTCTTCGACGCGCTGCGCCGACCGTCGTCCTCTGACTCTTCCTCTGGCTCCGGCTCCGACTCCCACCCTGGCACCTCGGTGAATGCACTGCAGTCCGAATCCGGTAAGTAAAACAATATATATGCAATAAATTATGAGTTTTGCGCCAACGTTGAGGCAGCTAACAAATTAGCCTGCGTATTTTTTCCTAAACAATTTACAACCTGCTAGCCAGGCGCCACGATGTGCTCAGCGTACTCCGTTCACCGTAGCGGCAATGGGGAAGATGTCCGTGCCACAGACGGAAGAGTGCCACAGAGAGGTCACTGCACACATAGTCAAAAGACTCCATCCCTTTTCAGAGGTGGAATCTACAAAATTTAGGTTAGTTAAGCAATAACTTTAGAGCTAATACTGATACTGGGCTAAACAATAACAGCAACATTACATGTTTGTTTATGTTTGCAGGGATATGGTGAAAACTTTCAACCCAAAATACATACCACCCTCCAGGGACTACCTGTCAAACACATTGATCCCGGCATGGTACAAGAAGAATCGGAATCGAGAATAGTCAGGAATCTGAATCGAAACAAAGAATCGGAATCGTTCGAATTCAAACGATATCCAACCCTAGTCATGACCCGCCATGGCAGGTCTGGCTTTATATTACTTCTTAATCTTTGGTTGTTTAGTTAGGTCAGCGCTCATTCCACCCTGTTTTTACACTTTGTCTGCTTCCCCTGCCTCAGTCACAGCTAATGTGGAGCACTGATTGACACATATGCCTCCGTTTGAGGATTAAGATATGCACCTGGAGTGCTTTATATGCTAGCGACAGGCACCCATATTTCCCTCTATCCACGACCCAGCTTGGAGCAACAAAACTTCCAGTCTGCAAAAGAAGACATGTCAGCAACTACTTCCTCACGGGGTTTCAGCGTGCTGGTTTAGGGAATTCCATCCTTTAGAATTCTACAGTTTGGTGGAGAGCCCCCCTCAGCGCCATCGTTATCGGTGTAGCACAGCAGCTGCACAGCTGAAGAGAAGAAGGCATTGTGGAAGATAATACCAACAATCCTCATGCACACCATTGTTTAATCCCCCTGTCTCAGGAAAGAGGTCACAAAGCATCCAGAGTAAGACCATCACACTGAGGGACAACTTCTTTCTGGTAGCTGTTAGTTTGCTGAACTCTGTTGGTGCTCTGTAGCAATGGATACCATCCCCCAGACAGTGATATTTTTTACTTAATGTTCCAAAATGTTATCATCGTTCAAGCATTTTAGATAAGTATGTGATCTCACAATAATGTTGCCCCAAATTTAGCATTGATACTGATATTGACACCTAGTCTTTTACTAAGCCTTACTAAGAACACACTGTTTTGTGCATCCATTTCATCCATCCATTTTTCTACCGCTTATTCCCTTTGGGGTCACGGGGGGCCCTGGTGCCTATCGCAGCTAAAATTGGGCGGAAGGCGGTGTACACCCTGGACAAGTTGCCACCTCATCACAGGAGCATGTACATGGTAAATGGGTTATACTTTTATAGCGCTTTTCTTCTTTCAAGGTACTCAAAGCGCTTTGACACAATTTCTACATTCACCCATTCACACAAACTTTCACACACTGATGGCAGGAGCTGCTAAGCAAGACCCTAACCACGACCCATTTGATTGATTGATTGAAACTTTTATTAGTAGATTGCACAGTACAGTACATATTCCGTACAATTGACCACTAAATGGTAACACCCGAATAAGTTTTTCAACTTGTTTAAGTCGGGATCCACGTTAATCTATTCATGGTAATTAATCAGGAACAAGGGTGAAGTGTCGGTTGGTAGTAGGTGGGGTTCGAACCACGAACCCTCAGGTTCCTGGCACGGCCACTCTCTCAACAGCGCCACGCCGTCCCCAGTTTTATTGCTGAAGAAATCTTAACGTTTTTCAAAATAATGGACTTTATTGAAATGCCCCAGTACAGTATGTGAGCTACACTGCTAACATTGCAGTTGCATTTTAACATCCACACCAGGGGTCACTAACCGTTTTGAAACCAAGAGTTACTTCTTGGGTACTGATTAATGCGGAGAGTTACCAGTTTGATACACACTTAGATAAATTGCCAGAAATAGCCAATTTGCTCAATTTACCTTTAATAAATAAATCTATATATATATATATATATATATATATATATATATATATATGTATTTTTTTTTCCTATTGCGGACGGCTTTTAGTAGAGAATAAATTATGAAAAAACCACTTAATTGAAAGGTTTAAAAGAATGGGAAACACGAAAAAATTTTAAATTATATTTTAAAACCTAGTTTATCTCCAATTTCGACTCATTAAAATTCTAAATTCAACCGAAAAATATGAAGAGAAAAACTAGCTAATTCGAAACTTTTTGAAATTTTTTTAAAAATAATTTATGGAACATCATTAGTACTTTTTCCTGATTAAGATTAATTTTAGAATTTTGATGACATGTTTTAAATAGGTTAAAATCCAATCTGCACTTTGTTAGAATATATAACAAATTGGACAAAGCTATATTTCTAACAAAGACAAATAATTATTTCTTCTAGATTTTCCAAAACAATTGTTTTTAAAGAAATTCAAAAGACTTTGAAATAAGATTTAAATTTGATTCTACAGATTTTCTAGATTTGCCAAAATATTTTTTTTTTAATTTTAACCATATTAAGTTTTGAAGAAATGTTCACAAATATTCTATGTACAAAAAAGCAGAAGCTAAAATGAAGAAATAAATGTATTTATTAAATGTTATTATTATTTTTTACAATAAAAAAAAATGTACCTGAACATTGATTTAAATTGTCAGGAAATAAGAGGAAGGAATTTAAAAGGTAAAAAGGTATATGTGTTTAAAAATCCTAAAATCCTTTTTAAGGTTGTATTTTTTTCTCTAAAATTGTCTTTCTGAAAGTTTTATAAGAAGCAAAGTAAAAAAAAACCAATGCATTTATTTAAACAAGTGAAGACCAAGTCTTTAAGATATTTTCTTGGATTTTCAATTTCTATTTGAGTTTTGTTTCTCTTAGAATTAAAAATGTCCAGCAAAGCGAGACCAGCTTGCTAGTAAATAAATAAAATTTAAAAAATAGAGGCTGCTATTTGAGCTACTTTTAGAACCGGCCAGCGGGCTACTCATCTGGTCCCAATAGGCTACCTGGTGCCCGCGGGCACCGCGTTGGTGACCCCTGATCTACACTATGGTGGGTTAGCCTAATCCCGGAAGACAAAATAAATGACCAAGCTTATATAATACTTCCAGGTTTTAAGATGTGTAGCGAAGCCTGCCTATTCACAAAGCCATTCTCTCTGCAGTGAGTGATGTACTCAAGGTGGTGTGTTCCTCGAGCTCGGAATGGGTATCTGTATCTCATTTAGTTTCCCTTTGTCTTTCTTCATTGCAGGTCTACTAAACTCTGAGGGCTTGCTGCGCATCTCACTGTGCGGCTACGTTGGGTCCTGGGAGGACATGAGCGCCGCCCAACTGAGCTTGGTACAGCGCTATATGAGGAACTGTGATTGCGACGTAAGCAAACCTAAAACGGATGAAAAATGTCAAAATAATTACTTTTTGTTGATTACAGTAAAATCTAAATTTTGCTTTGTTATTCTGCAGATCTCTTACTGCGACGCCTTCGTGTGCGATATGAGCAACCCAACTGAGTGCTTGTGGGCAAACTGGCTCCCTTTTGATTTAATTTGTACCAAAAGACGTGATGGCTCTTGTGCTTGGTACAAAACGCCAGCATAATCCAAATAGGCTTCCATGGATATTGAATACAACTAAAATATTACAACTCAGAAATGTCCAAATTGCAAATAAATCATCAATTCAAAGAAAAGTGTTTTTCTTTGTTTAAGTATTTAAAAAAAAATGATAATAATGGATTTGCACTTTCCAACTCCAAATTACTTGTCTATCGACAGAAATACATAGAACTCTAAATTGACAGTATTGAGCTCTGCTGCATTTTATTGTGGCTGTAGCATTAATCTATTTGGGGGTAGTGGGGCCCTGTGATGAGGTGGCGACTTGTCCAGGGTGTACGCCGCCTTCCGCCCGAATGCAGCTGAGATAGGCTCCAGCACCCCCGTGACCCCAAACGGGACAAGCGGTAGCAAATGGGTGGATCGGGTGGTGGGTTGATTCCTCTTTTGAGTGTACATATTACAGTTTTATTCTGAGAGATACTGTATACAATTTGGGATGGAATTTTTCACGTTGGTAATGCATTGCGTGCGCGTTGTGTCACCCCGGGATGCACGAGGACCAAGACAGGCAGGAATAGCAGGTAGGAGCTTGGTTTAATATACAAAAACAAAAGAACACTGATGCAAAACAGACAAAAAAAAAAGGCATACCTGCGCACGGAAGCTAACGCTAACTAGCATCGAGTCCAAAGTATTGTGCCGAGCGCACGCAAAGCTAAGGCGAGACTTAGCAATAGTAAAGACAAACAAGGTACCAACGTGAATGTTGCGTGGCGCAAACAACGAACCAAGAACGAACTGAAGTCGAAGGCAGGCTTAAATACTCAAGTAACAATCAAAACACAGGTGCGTGACAAAAGCAGAGCAGGTGGAACAAACAAGAAACCATGGTAACCGAACAAACAAGGAAGTGCACAAACTAGGGATCGAAAGAGTCCAAAAATAATCAGAAAACACACAAAAAGGACTCAAGAACAAAAACTATGTATGATCCGGGAGGCGGATCATGACAGGAATTACGGTACTCAGTGGTAACAATTTATGATATACTTCTGTGTTCATGTGGTAATAAATGTAATTATATCAGTTTTACCAGTTATTATATCTCTATTTCTTACACTTCTGATTCTCATTTGCAAGTATAGACTTTGCATGCAGTTATAATTCCAAGAGTAGTAGTGTTGGCAGTAGTGTTAAGACTACGCAAGTTGCCTAGTCAGAGAGAGTAGCCTTTGTCATTAAACTGAATCTGGTCGCATACTAGATTACACTTTGTGTGTAGCCGTGGAGGCACCACCTGTGTCTGCCTCACTTCTCATCTGCCATGTTATTTTGATCGTGAATTTCCTCAATTTTTTCCGTGAAAATGGATCAAAATATACAGGAACCACACCAAAATCACATAGAAAGCATAGACCAAAAGAAAAATATTCAAACTCATTCTATTTTATTACTTGGTGGATGGGGAGATGGACGTCTGGGCTTCTCTGCTTAGCCTGCTGCCCCCGCGACCCGACCCCGGATAAGCGGAAGAAAATGGATGGATGGATGGATGGATACACACACACGAGGTTTGGCGAAATTATTCCCTGCATTTGACCCATCACCCTTGACTACCCCCTGGCAGGTGAGGTGAGCAGTGAGCATGGGTACTTTAACTTTTTAACCAGTTTTTTTAAATATCTCATGGTTGAGCCACTTGGTGGCAAGGTGAGGCACTGCCTCACTTGCCTCCCCTGGTCTGAATACAGCACTTAAAGGCCTACTGAAACCCACCACTACTGACCACGCAGTCTGATAGTTTATATATCAATGATGAAATATTAACATTGCAACACATGCCAATACGGCCTTTTTAGTTTACTAAATTGCAATTTTAAATTTCCCGCGCTGTATCCTGTTGAAAACGTCGCGGAATGATGACTCGTATGATGACGCGTGTGCTTGACGTCACTGGTGGTAGCGGACATGTTCTCCCAGCACCGCTCACGGCTAAAAGTCGTCTCTTTTCATCGCATAATCACACAGTATTCTGGACATCTGTGTTGCTGAATCTTTTGCAGTTTGTTCAATTAATAATGGAGACTACAAAGAAGAATGCTGTTGGTGGGAAGCGGTGTATTGCAGCTGCCTTTAGCAACACAAACACAGCCGGTGTTTCCTTGTTGACATTCCCGAAGGTGAAGCTTTTCTATGGAACAGAGTGGTCAAGCGAACAAGGTTCCCGTCCACATGTCAACCGGCAGGAAAATTGTGGTAATAAGTCGGCTCTTACCGTAGACATGAGCGGAGCTTGCGTCCTCCTGCAGCTGCGGACTATTACCTCCTCCCACCGGAAACACTGGCGGTCACCAAACCCGTGACCACACCCCTCCGACTTTCAGGTACCATATAACCTCACTAAAACACTAACAGAATAAGCAGATAAGGGATTTTCCAGAATTATCCTAGTAATATAAATGTGTCTAATAACATCTGAATCGCTCCCACTGCCCTCGCCTTTTTTTTTCTTCTAGTCTTTCACTTTCACTATCCTCATCCACAAATCTTTCATCCTCGCTCAAATTAATGGGGAAATCGTCGCTTTCTCGGTCCGAATCGCTCTCGCTGCTGGTGGCTATGATTGTAAACAATGTGAGGAGCCCTACAACCAGTGACGTCACGCGCACATCGTCTGCTACTTCCGGTACAGGCAAGGCTTTTTTATTAGCGACCAAAAGTTGCGAACTTTATCGTCGATGTTCTCTACTAAATACTTTCAGCAAAATGTTTTCTACTAAATACTTTCAGCAAAAATATGGCAATATTGTGAAATGATCAAGTATGACACATAGAATGGACCTGCTATCCCCGTTTAAAGGCCTACTGAAATGAGATTTTCTTATTTAAACGGGGATAGAAGGTCCATTCTAAAAAAAACGAGATTGCATTGAGACTGATTCATATGTTTTTAGAGACATTTACTCGGATAATTCTGGGAAATCCCTTATCTTTCTATTGTGTTGCTAGTATTTTAGTGAGTTTAACAGTACCTGATAGTCGGAGGGGTGTGTCCACGGGTGTGTTGACGCGCAGTGTCACAGCGAAGTCGACGGCAGCATTATGGACGGGGCAAACTCAGCTGATATCCGGTAAGAAGCGACTTTTTACCACAATTTTCTCACCGAAATCTGCTGGTTGACATTGGGTTGGGATGCATGTCCGCTCTGATCCATAGTAAGGTTTCACCTCCGTGAATTTTAAACAAGGAATCACCGTGTGTTTGTGTGGCTAAAGGCTAAAGTTTCCCAACTCCATCTTTCTACATTGACTTCTCTAATATTAATTGAACAAATTGCAAATGATTCAGCAACACAGAGCTCCAAAATTCTGTGTAATTATGCCGTTAAAGCAGACGACTTTTAGCTGTGCGTGCGCAGCGCTCATATTCCTAACAGCCTGTGACGTCAAGCGTACACGTCATCAGTACGCGACGTTTTTACGAAAAAACTCCTGGGAAAATTAGAATTGCAATTTAGTAAACTAAAAAGTCTGTATTGGCATGTGTTGCAATGTTAATATTTTATCATTGATATACAAACTAGCAGACTGCGTGATGGGTTGTAGTGGGTTTAAGTAGGCATTTAAATAAGAAAATCTCATTTCAGTAGGTACTGTACTAGAGGGATTTTAAAATAAACTTGTTGGGGGCCCTCTGGTGTATACAGTCAATCATTACACGGTAAACAGCACTGCCCACAGGTCACGTGTCGCTCTTTCTGACAGAGCAGTGACTAGGCGCTCTCTGATTTGCTACATATCTCAAAAGAGGCGGGATTTGTTCTCTGATTGGTCTTTGTCAGGTGCCAATCAATCCTGGGACCGCCCTCTCATAATGCAGCATGGGCGAAAATATCAGCCCGAGACGGAACATCTAAGGAGCGGTTCATGCTATCGTCAAAAGGCTTTTGAGCGAAACTAAGGTGAGACTATAGAAGCATGTATACGCGTGTTTTCTATTTTTCACTTAATGATGAAAATAGTCGCTTCAAAGACAAAGCGGACATTGGCGGACTCCCCGGGACGCAAAGCACATTGCAGCATCGAAGGAGGACTTTTCCTCTCGCCACGTTAAAGTTAGCATGCTGGCTAACCGTGTGCTGCTCTCGCCGTCTCAAATTCATCACAAAATGCCCAATTTTAAAATAAATACCAATTCACAAATAGTTTACGATATTGTAGAGGCGAACGTGGCGCTTTGTCACCGCTCCGACGACAGTTTAATGTCGACATTTGTTGGGGATTGACTGTTAGCAACCTAGCATGTTAGCCCACCCAGTGGCCCAAGATGTCGCGTTCAAATGGCGGGCAAAGATTATTAGGCACGTTTGTACTGTTTTGAAGGCACTTTCTGAACACCATTTTTAGACTCAACATAACTAAATGGACTTATAACGGTGTAATAACGAGGGAATGTTTGTGTTGGTGACAGCTGGAGAGCTGCCATGAAGGCGCGCCCCCTGCTGGTCTTGACTAAGACCTTGAATGGAGTGACGTCATTGGTGACGTCATTAATTTAAAAATTCATTATATCAGTGGTTCTCAACCTTTTTTCAGTGATGTACCCCCTGTGAACATTTTATTAATTCAAGTACCCCCCTAATCAGAGCAAAACATTTTTGGTTGAAAAAAAAAGACAAAGAAGTAAAATACAGCACTATGTCATCAGTTTCTGATTTATTAAATTGTATAACAGTGCAAAATATTGCTCATTTGTAGTGGTCTTTCTTGAACTATTTGGGAAAAAAAGATATACAAATAACTAAAAGCTTGATGAAAAATAAACAAGTTATTCAATTATAAATAAAGATTTCTACACATAGAAGTAATCATCAACTTAAAGTGCCCTCTTTGGGGATTGTAATAAATCCATCTGGATTCATGAACTTAATTCTAAACATTTCTCCCCAAAAAAAGAAATCTTTAACATCATGTCACGGGAACGCCTCGGGATACCCCGGGAAGAGCTAGACGAAGTGGCTGGGGAGGGGGAAGTCTGGGCTTCCCTGCTTAGGCTGCTACCCCCGAACACTGAATAGTTTAGTGTTGACAGTTAGATATTTTGCAAAAGTCCATAAAAATATTATTCAATAAATATATTTATTGAATAACATTTTGTTAAAGTATTATTCAATAAATATATTTATAAAGGATTTTTGAATTGTTGCTATTTTTAGAATATTTAAAAAAATCTCACGTACCCCTGGGTGTACCTTCAAGTACTCCCAGGGGTACTACCCCCATTTGAGAACCACTGCATTATACAGTACATAATAGTGATGTGCTATTTGGATTTACACCATATGAAAAAAAATAGAAAAGCGATTTTACCTTTGCAACCTCATTTTGCTATTGGCTAAGTTTTATATTCATAAATGTAATACCGGACCTGTTTTTTGTGCCTTTTAAAAAAGAATTAGAACCCATCCATCCATCCATCTTCTTCCGCTTATCCGAGGTCGGGTCGCGGGGGCAGCAGCCTAAGCAGGGAAGCCCAGACTTCCTTCTCCCCAGCCACTTCGTCTAGCTCTTTCCGGGGGATCCCGAGGCGTTCCCAGGCCAGCCGGGAGACATAGTCTTCCCAACGTGTCCTGGGTCTTCCCCGTGGCCTCCTACCTGTTGGACGTGCCTCCCTCGGGAGGCGTTCGGGTGGCATCCTGACCAGATGCCCGAACTGCCTCATCTGGCTCATCTCAATATGGAGGTGCAGCGGCTTTACTTTGAGTTCCTCCCGGATGGCAGAGCTTCTCACCGTATCTCTAAGGGAGAGCCCCGCCACATGGCGAAGGAAACTCATTTCGGCCACTTGTACCCGTGATCTTATCTTTTCGGTCATGACCCAAAGCTCATGACCATAGGTGAGGATGGGAACGTAGATCGACTGGTAAATTGAGAGCTTTGCCTTCCGGCTAAGCTCCTTCTTCACCACAACAAATTAGAACCCTACTTTAAAACACTCTCTACCTCTAACAACCAAAAATCTGTGAAAACTATGATGCTGTGTTCCAAATTTGGATTATTTATGTAACTTGTCTTTACATTTTGTTACATATATATTTTGCATTCTATTTTAGTTACTTTATTGAGTTTACAACCCCCTTGGCGCTTTTTTGTATTGTTTTTGTACTGTTTCTGTACTTGTTTTGATTATTATTATTTCTTTGCTTATATGTGTGTGCTTCACGGTGGGAGAGGGGATGGTGCATCTGCCTCACAATACGAAGGTCCTGAGTAGTCAGGGTTTGGGATCTTTCTGTGTGGAGTTTGCATGTCCTCCCCGTGAATGCGTAGGTTCTCTCCGGCTTCCTCCCACTTCCAAAGACATGCACCTGGGGATAGGTTGATTGGCAACATTAAATTGGCCCTAGTGTGTGAATGTGAGTGTGAATGTTGTCTGTTTATCTGTGTTGGCCCTGCGATGAGGTGGCAAGTTGTCCAGGGTGTACACCGCCTTCCGACCGATTGTAGCTGAGATAGGCACCAGCGCCCCCCGCGACCCAAAGGGGAATAAGCGGTAGAAATGGATGGATGGATATATTTTGCATTCTATTTTAGTTACTTTATTGAGTTTACAACCCCCCTGGCGCTGTTTTGTATTGTTTTTGTACTACTTCTGTACTTGGTTTGGTTATTATTATTTATTTGCTTTATATGTGAATGTTGAATATTATAAATAATGGTTTTAAAAATCCGGGGGAAAAAAGAAGTACATAATACGGTATGGCGTATTACTAAATTATTGTTTGTGTACAGTTTGTTGTCATTTTGTTTTGACAAAATTAGTAGCAGTTATTGATGCTGACATCACAGTTTTAAAATTGTATTCTTATATTTAAAACAAACTCATTGTTTTGTTGTTCCCGATCTCCACCTTGACTTAAAAGTTACCCATATGAGAGTGTCCTCTTTATGTTAATAATATGTAATTAAATGTTTTTCTACATCAGCAAATGACGACAGAATTTAGCTAGGGAAAGAAACCTTTTGCATTAAACAGGCCAAGGACTGTTTTCACTGCTGGACTCTAGAAATAAGTTCCGCAGCTTAAGTATTAGTACCTCCAGGTTTTGTAACAGCTTCTAATTTCAGCCCATAAGACTCTTGAACGCATCATAATAATCCCCTCAATTCCCCCCAAAAACAGATTAACTCGCTGAAATATAAAGACAGTATAACATACGTGTCGATGTATCTGCAAAAGTGCAATTTTTTTATCCGTACAGTAATGTATCTATTTATATCTGCACCTTATAGCTATTTTATCCTGCACTACAACAAACTAATGCAACGCAATTTCGTTCTTATCTGTATTGTAAAGTTCAAATTTGAATGACAATAAAAGGAAGTCTACGTCTTTATTGTTTAAACCATAAAATATGTATAAACAAACTGAATAAGCCTATGTTTTAGTTATCTTCTTTGCAGCAAAGCTAATCTTTAATTATGTACTTGAAGCTGTGGGTTTTGACTACTTTTGTAGTCCTGTGGATTTTTATTATTAAATGAGACAGTTAAACATATTGAATGAGTAGCCATAACAGCATGTGATCGAAAACCGGAAAGCTAGGGAAGACACTGCCCTGTAAAGACAACAAATTAGTATATATTTACCAGTGTCATCTGTATTGTGTGGATATAGAAAATATATACAGTTTGGGATTATCCATGCACTTTCTGATCCTTGATTGTGTGTAATTTTGTGATGTAATACAGAATGCATATAATTTAGCAAGCAGGATGTACTCACATTATTAGTTTTAGTACATTTATGCATGAGTACTGGCTTCCATAGCCTCTGAGAAAATTAATATTTTATGTCCTTATGTCCTTTCACTTTCGTCAATTAAACAAAAATTACTCGTTAAATTGCATAACAACAGTGGTGCAACTCTGTTTCCTGAAGTCAGTATCAATCAACCTTGCAATTGATGGAGCGGATGCATCACTGCGCGTGTGTCATCCTTCATATTACTAACGGCAGCACCTGAAGGTCAGTGTGTCCTTGTGCTAATAGTGCACCTTCTTTATACCCCGCCTTCATGACGCCAATGTCCTCTGTGATGTCTTCTGAGCCTTTTGCTCCTCCTATAGAGTGCTGTAGAGCATCTGAATAATCCTACGCTTTTATTTACATTTTGCTCGGAGGTTGTACTAATATTACATGCCATTTATGTGGCTGACTCTGGACTGTTGTGTTTGTGGTTCGGTGTATGTAACATTCTAGGCTTTTAAAGTCTTCATTGACATTGTATTTAAAGGGACAGTTGCTTTACTTCAACCTTACAAAATAAAATTTGAGACATATTGGAACATAAGAATAAAACTAGCAGCACAGAGGAAGAATTTACACAGCTTATGTACGTCGTTTTGTTTCTGTTTTTTTATTAACGGTGTCCCACAAAGAGGGTTACGGCCCTGAATATTTGTGTAAAGGACACATGTTCCACTTTTGTTTAGATCATGTTAAATTTGTGTTTTTTTCGTGCACGAGATCTCAACACGAGCCTTACTTTACGTCAGGGTTGTCTAAAGTAAGGTTGTTTCAATCAGGGTTTTATGCTGTTGAGTCCAATTCCGGTCATACTATTCACAAGTATCACAACTGTAATTTACAAAAAATGTATTTTATGGTGAGTGCTATTGACAGTTTAACAATATCAACACATTATTTAAACTTGATGCCTATTCTCTTTCTCTGTGTGTAATATGTTCAGCCTCGTCCTCCAGTAATAACGCAATTTGATAATGATACTTGAAATACAAAGAAGCACAGTTCATTTGCTGCAATGCAAGTGATTATTATTGGGTTAGAAGTTACAAGTATGCTTTGACAAAGAAAGTGAGAAACACCATTGAACCCAAAAAATAACTCTTACTACAAAAGTGGCGTTTCCGTTCATCTCATATCCACTTCTCCCTTTCTGCTCTGCTCTGCTCAGTGATGTTAAATGTTCATTTATCCATTTCATCCATGATTTGTATGCATTTCATATTCTTTACTGCATGTCAAATGATAATTTTCTCCATAAAATGTGTTTTTGTTAATATTTTTGGGTGTCTAGGAGAGGATTGGCACAGTATCTTACAAGAAAAATGAATTTGGTTCTTGAACAATTTTGTTTTCAGCTGTTTCCACACTGTGTATGGAGACGCACAATAGGCTGCTAGTTGCTTGTCAGCCAGATGACAAAAAATAAAGAAAAGTGTCAGCCAGACAGTATCGATGATCACATATTTTTTTGAGAAAATCGGCCAATATTGATGGATGGCGGATCGATCGGCAGGTCCCTAGTCCAAAGGGCAGCCTGCATTTAATTGTATGTATTCCGCTCGAGTGCTGCTGGTATAGGCTCCAGCAGCCCCCGCTCGCTACCCTGAGTGGGAAAAGTGGAAGAAGATGGATGGATGTCTCTGTCATTTGACGGCGCTAATTTTTAGATATTACACTCATTTGCTCCATACGGTATAAAGTACCCTAGTAATAATGTATTAAAAGCGGTACTATACTGCCCCTGAAAAATATCGGTAATGATTTTACATTTTATTTTTTACAGACATTACGGCGCACCGTCGTCACGTCGTGACATTGCTCATAATACAAGTAGATGCGCATGTTCAACAATTCACACGTACGGAGTACTTACAAGCAGACACAGTGTATAGATAGAATAAGCAGAATGGTCACATATTGGCTTTAAAACAAATGATAGATATGACGCTATAAACACTGAAGCGCCACTGTACAAGAGGTGCTTTAAAAAACAGCTAGAGAGCTAGTGGCTAACGTCCCTCCGCAGGTGGCAGTGTTTTAGTGACTTCTAAATTACTAATCCTAGCTTCCATGGTGACAAAGGACGTTTCTTTCAAGTATCATTCCTGTAGAACCAGGGTTTGCTAAACATGCTTCACTTCATTCCGTAGGAGTATAAATAGCTAACTGCTAGCACAAAACTAGCACTCCTCAATGTAAACAAATGGATGAATCGATACATAAATCGACAAGTACAAGAGGCGTACCTAGTTGATACTACGATTGCCTTATTTCCTTGAATAGCCGCCGGGGCGCTATTTAATTTAAAACCTCTTCTCACTCCTGCGCTTATTCAAAGCATGCGGTAAAAGTAAGCAGGCGCTAATAATTTTAAAACCTCTTCTCACCCCTGCGCTTACCAATGGCATGTAGTAAAAATTTGAGTGTGATTAAAAAAAAAAAATTCTGCGTCCGCGGCCCGGTATTTGGGGACCACTGCTCTACAGCATGTCATCATGCCCACTTTTACACCATGCTGTCCGCGTGCCGGCCGGACTCATGCATATCGCTGCTTCTTATATGAGATTGCAATGCATACTTGGTCAACAGCCATACCTTTTACACTGATGTTTGTGATATAAACAACTTTAACACTCTTACTAATATTCGCCACACTCTGTGAACCCACACCAAGCACATTTCTGGAGAGCATTGGTTCTGTGGCACATTATAAACGCAGCATAAGGATTACCCATAATGCTGTGTATCCGTGACTCTTGGCTCTTATACACGCGCCCTCAACCAACGCCCGGAGGCGGGGTTTTGGTGCCAGCGGGTGTATGGACGGTGTAGCCTGGAGTCGTGGATGCATTGTATTGTGGGTAGGTGTTGTGTTGTGTTTGTGGTGTGTTGCAGGGCATATGTTCTCAAGAAGTGTGTTTGTCATCGTTTAATATGGGTTCGCGGAGTGTGGCGCGTATTGGTAGGAGTGTTGAAGTTGTTTTATATCACAACCATTAGTGTGATCTGTATGGCTGTGGAACAAGACCCCTGGTTCACACACAGTGAAAGCAAAAAAAAAAATTCCTCCCCCGTATTGAAACGACGGCAGGTGAAGGGTCACTCGTGACGTCACGCGCTTAAGCGAGGGCAGCGAGTTTTACCCGGCCGTAATTCAAGGCAGGCGCACATTACAAGTGCGGCGGTTATACAAGGAAATACGGTACATCAATATTTTTTTAATCAAAAAAATTTTGTATTTGTCTTCACTTCCGTCGTTATGTGACATCGCGCGAGTTCACTTCCTGTTGAAGATACCTTTATCTTTGTCAACTCTACAATGTGGAGTGTAGTTCGATCACTTCGTGGTAAAACAGCACAGCATTTATGTTCAATGTGAATATTTTAGCTGTTAAGACCGTAATGTGTTTGTATAAGTTTCAGGGTTTCCCTTAGATTGCCAAAGTCATTTATGTTCAATGTGAATATCTTAGCTGTTTGGACAGTAATGTGTTTGTATAAGTTTCAGGGTTTCCCTTAGATTGTCAAAGTCGGCCGGCTAAACTTTGTCTAAATCAATTCAAATACTCTTTAAAGCAGCATTGATTTGCAATGCAAGGAAGAAAGGCACAATAACAAATGCACACGCATGTGCGCGCACACACACACACACACACACACACACACACACCCTCTCTAAACATTAGGCACCAATACGCCTGCATCATAAGATTAAACATTAATACAAATGTTAAGAAATGATCAATGAATATGCATTGAGTCTATTATAATGAGAAAAATGCCATGATTTAATAATGTAACAATGTGCAACTTTTATAAACACATCATCACAAAATGCGTGTTTCTTTTTTGAGCAAGTCAACTTTGTTGTTGTAAATAATCAAATGTATTTCTAATGTACATACTTGTTTTTATGCTATCTGAACTCACCTTGTTCTCTGCTCCCTGTACATATCCTACCAAGTAAGGCCTACACTGTTTCAATGTCCATTTCTCTGTTGATGCAATTGTTGATGACTGAAGTACTGATATCAACCAAAGCTCCTCATCCCACCCCCCGGATTGTAAATAATGTAAATAATTCAATGTATATACTATGATGATTAACCTGTGTGATGACTGTATTATGCTGATAGTATATATTTGTACCATGAATTGATTAACGTGGACCCCGACTTAAACAAGTTGAAAAACGTATTCGGGTGTTACCATTTAGTGTTCAATTGTAGAAAATATGTAATGAACTGTGCAATCTACTAATAAAAGTTTCAATCAATCAATCAATCAATCAATCGTTTGCTGCTATTTTAACTGTCCTTTTTTTTTCATAAAAAATATACCTGTTTTATTTTTCTTGTCCTTACTTTTAAATGGACAACAGTTTAATAGTCATTTAAATGTTTGTAACAGCCTAATAGGCAGCATAGTTGTATACATACATATTTATGAACAAATTAGTCATCATTGTTGTTAGTAAGCACATGCCTAGAAATATTTCACGTTGAATTTCAAAGTTGATTGCTAAATTAGAGCCACTAAATATGTATATGCTTTATAATCCGACTAGTCGATTAATTGTTAGGATAGTCGATGACAAGTCGTCTATCAAAATATTTGTTAGTTGCAGCCCTAGCTTAGAGACACTACTTCTGTCCCTCGACGTTCCCGACGAAAAGCCAGCTGCAGCGAGCATGACAACACACTTGGTTCACGCTGCTGTTCCAGTTGGCCTTTCTTTTTGAAAGCCACCATTGTCCTTTTAATACTTATATATTTTTTACATCGCTGTCAGCGGCTATAACTGGGATACATTAAAGTTACGCCCACATTGCAGACATGCTGCTACGCTCCAGACACTCACGTGCATCTTTTTTACGTCATCACAACATCCTGTTTTGGCAGCGCTGTTTTTGGTGGTCGGTGGGTTTTCGGCAGACACATTTTTGGTGCATCAAATAGTGTAGAAATAATAGGATATATATATTAATTTATAATGTAACGACCTGTTGGAGGTAATGTTTTATGTTCAAGTGGTTTTGATTTGATGTTCACCTTTCCCATGATCCCAAACACACCGTCCATGCCTGAAAGCGGATTGGTGGAGAATGTTCTTTATTAACAATGAAACATCAACTTTTTAGTCTTGCTTTGCTAGCACCATTTATTGAACAGGCGTCAACTTGTAATCCAAACTTGTCTCTTATGTGTGACTGCCATCTACTGGTCACAGTTATCTTTACATCTTGGTTGGGAAGCACAACCAGAATTAAGCCGTACATTAGGCGATGAGGTGGCGACTCGTCCAACTTGTACCCCGCCTTCCGCCCATATGCAGCTGAGATAGGCTCCAGTGACCCCGAAAGGGACAAGCAGTAGAAAATGGATGGATGGATTAGGCGCACTGGGTTAAAAGGCGGACTGTCTATTTTTGGGGAAATTAAATGGTTTTAAATGCGCTTTATAGTTCGAAAAATATGATACATACAATATTTTGAGCAAAATAAATTTAATAGTGCAAAGTAACTTAAGATAAACAAAAAATACTTTCGTCTTGTCTCTGATTTAAATTTTTCGGTTTTGGCTGTAAAGCCATCCTGTGTCACCATACTTATTTCCTGAGTTTGTAAACAACAAAAACGACAAATAAGCGGTTTTGTGATAAGAAATATAAATGGAATCACTGTAATAACGACCATATACTGATACTACACTTTGGTATCTTTACTGTCAAGTTTTGTATGGATCTTCTCACCTCAGTTAACATTCAATAGCTCTAGCTCTACCTGTACCCTTTTTACTACTGCATGTTTTGGTAGTCTTCGTGCTGTAGTCATCCAGTGACAATGATATGTGAAAGAAATGTACTCCATGTGCCGCCATTGAGGAGAAAGTTACTGACTTAGAAACTGGTTTGCATTGTGGAAGGATTCTACATTGTGTCATAAACACATGATTGTCAGTAAAATGTATATCATTTGCATATTGTATATCGTCTATATCGCACAAACCTTTTTTATTTGTCTTTCTTATCAGTGATGTTTCAACAATGCCGATCGTGGACAAACTCAAGGAGGCGTTAAAACCAGGTCGAAAGGAGTCCGGCGATGATGGCGACCTCAACAAACTGCTGGCCTCCTCCGCCAAGAAAGTTCTTCTGCAAAAGATCGAGTTCGAGCCTGCCACTAAAGGTTTCTCATACCAGTTGGACAGCTTGAAGAACAAGTATGTGATCCTTAATCCTAGGAATGAGGGTGCCACTGGGCAGAAGCCTGCAGAGCCTCCCCAAATAAAGAGGCAAGGTAATTGGTTCACATTAACCATTAGCCATCATATCCTTATAATACCTGTGCTTTCTCAAGTGACGACTTTATGATGTCATTAATCTATGGTGTTTAGTTTCAGAGAACTCTGTCGGGGGTCAGGGTGATGGTATCCCCACACCACAAAAAATGCTCTTTCCGGTGAATAAGCTGACCCTGAAATGGGAGCGAGTGTACCGGGTAGGGGCTGGCCTCCATAACCTGGGCAATACCTGCTTCCTCAACTCCACCGTGCAGTGTCTCACCTACACGCCGCCGCTCGCCAACTACCTGCTCTCCAAGGAGCACAGCCGCGTGTGTAAGTACTTAAATCGTCTTCTTTCAAGCTACCTCACTGCGGTATTGAACTAAACACATCAGAAGAGTGTCGAATGTGGTGTAAATATGGTACAATATAATGTTCAGACCGGGCTTCACGGTGGAAGAGGGGTTAGTGCATCTGCCTCACAATAGGAAGTTCCTGCAGTCCTAGGTTCAAATCCAGGCTCGGGATCTTTCTGTGTGGAGTTTGCATGTTCTCCCCGTGAATGCGTGGGTTCCCTCCGGGTACTCCGGCTTCCTCCCACTTCCAAAGACATGCACCTGGGGATAGGTTGATTGGCAACACTAAATTGGCCCTAGTGTGTGAATGTGAGTGTGAATGTGGTCTGTCTATCTGTGTTGGCCCTGCGATGACTTGTCCAGGGTGTAACCCGCCTTCCGCCCGATTGTAGCTAAGATAGGCGCCAGCGCCCCCCGCGACCCCAAAAGGGAATAAGCGGTAGAAAATGGATGGATAATGTTCAGACCACCTACAAACTACAGTTTTAAAGGAAACCTATGGGAAAAGTGAACTTTTCTGACTTGTAAATGTGGTTACAAAGTTGGTTACTCATGTTAAACAATGTCATTCATTTGTGTGTGAGCTTGAGTGCAGTTAGCGGGGTTTCGCAGTCTGGCTACATAATCCATCCATCCATCCATTTTCTACCGCTTATTCCCTTTTGGGGTCGCGGGGGGCGCTGGCGCCTATCTCAGCTACAATCGGGCGGAAGGCGGGGTACACCCTGGACAAGTCGCCACCTCATCGCAGGGCCAACACAGATAGACAGACAACATTCACACTCACATTCACACACTAGGGCCAATTTAGTGTTGCCAATCAACCTATCCCCAGGTGCATGTCTTTGGAAGTGGGAGGAAGCCGGAGTACCCGGAGGGAACCCACGCATTCACGGGGAGAACATGCAAACTCCACACAGAAAGATCCCGAGCCTGGATTTGAACCCAGGACTGCAGGAACTTCGTATTGTGAGGCAGACGCACTAACCCCTCTTCCACCGTCTGGCTACATAATAATAATAATAATAATGGATTAGATTTACATCGCGCTTTTCTATTGTTTGATACTCAAAGCCCTCACAGTGAAGTTTGAACCCATCATTCATTCACACCTGGTGGTGGTAAGCTACATCAGTAGCCACAGCTGCCCTGGGTTAGACTGACGCAAGCGTGGCTGCCAGTTTGTGCCTACGGCCCCTCCGACCACCACCTATCATTCATTCATCATTCATTCACCAGTGTGAGCGGCACCGGGGGCAAAGGGTGACAAGGACACAACGGCAGCGATTTTTTGGATGTCAATAGGTGGGAAGCGAACCCTCAGGTTTCTGGCACGGCCGCTCTACCCACTACGCCATGCCATGTCACAGTCATATATTTTTAACATTAAAGGGGAACTGTATTTTTTGGATTTTTTAATATCATTCATAATCCTTATGTAAGCAAGCACGTTTTCTTTTTTATGCATTCGAACTCATAAATAAACGCTAGCAATAGTCCGCTAACAATGGAGGCAAGGGGATTTGATCTATTTCACCTATAAGATGCTCTAGAAAAACATCCAAAAACCTTGATCGTTTTATGTACTTGCTGTAAGTATATTTGTAATGTAGTTACGGTTACATTAATAGCATGTAATATTTAAGTTTTCTGGTCATTTCAAGCATACATATTAATTTCATAGACACATGACAACGTTTGCTATTTCTATCAACAAAATTACAACTACTGTATTTTTCGGACTATAAGTCGCAGTTTTTTTCATAGTTTGTCCAGGGGTGCGACTTATACTCAGGAGCAACTTATGTGTGAAATTATTAACACATTACTGTAAAATATCAAATAATATTATTAAGCTCATTCACGTAAGAGACTAGACGTATAAGATTTCATGGGATTTAAAGTTAAAGTACCAATGATTGTCACACACACACAAGGTGTGGTGAAATTTGTCCTCTGCATTTGACCCATCCCCTTGATCACCCCCTGGGAGGTGAGGGGAGTAGCGGGCAGCAGCGGTGCCGCGCCCAAGAATCATTTATGGTGATTTAACCCCCAATTCCAACCCTTGATGCTGAGCGCCAAGCAGGGAGGTAATGGGTCCCATTTTTTTTATACTCTTTGGTATGACTCGGCCGGGGTTTGAACTCACAACCTACCGATCTCAGGGCGGACACTCTAACCACTAGGCCACTGAGTTGGTTAGCGATGAGGAGTGACGGATTGTGTGGGAAACGTGTAGCATGTTCTATATGTTATAATTATTTGAATGACTCTTACCATAAAATGTTACGTTAACATACCAGGCACGTTCTCAGTTGGTTATTTATGCGTCATATAACGTACACTTATTCAGCCTGTAGTTCACTATTCTTTATTTATTTTAAATTGCCTTTCAAATATCCTTGGTGTTGGGTTTTATCAAATAAATTTCCCCCAAAAATGCGACTTATACTCCAGTGCGGCTTATGTGTTTTTTCCCTTCTTTATTATGCATTTTCGGTGGGTGCGACTTATACTCTGAAAAATGCAGTACTACTAATCATGGCAGACTTCATGGGAGCCAAATTAACATCCAATTGTTGTCATGTAAAAGGGAGGGTTTTTGGGTTGGTTCACTAATTGTAAGTGTAGCTTGTGTTTTTTTCTGTTGATTTAATAAAAAATAAATAATACAAAATTCTTCTGCGGCCCGGTACCAATCGCTATATAACATATTTGTGGTGTTTTGATGAAAATCGTGCATAGATTTTGATTTACAGACCACCTTCAAACCGCTTTCTGACTGTCTGCGTTTTTGTGGGCGGTTTTACTTACCTGCCAAACGCCTCCTCCACGCCAAGACCCTTTCAGTCGAAAGGGTCTTGGCGTGGAGGAGTAGACAGTGTCGTGTCTCCACCCCATCTTTAGCCATGTAGTACTTTTTGGCTTCTGCATAGCCAGTCTACTGACAAGGGGTCAAGCGGTAGAATATAGATCAATGGATGGATGGACTACAACTAGATAAAAATGGTGGACTGAGGTGTCCGCCAACGTAACTAAGGCAAAATACATTATGCAAGTTTCAAATTCCAAATGGCTTGTTTGGAGCAAATTTGGAAAAACGCAAGAATGTTTTGTAACATAACATTTATAAAATATATCCGCCACGCCTCCATGATTTGAGTTCAAATTTTGGGGATTTATGGGGATCCCAAATGCACAAAAATTGGTACCAATACTTAAAAAAAGTTGGCTTTGGGTTATAGGACCCCTTTAAATTTGTGATCGTTTCCACTGTTTTTTTTCCTTTGTATATCCCCCCAAAATTGAGCTGCAACAATGACATATGACAGTATTTTCACAATGCTTGCTGTACATTTTCAGGCCACCAGTCAGGCTTCTGTATGATCTGCGTCATGCAGAACCATATCATCCAGACGTTTGCCAACACTGGCAATGCCATCAAGCCTGTGTCCTTCATCAGAGACCTGAAAAGTAAGAGCACAAGCTTTATTCCTGCAAGAGAGGTTTTTGCTTGCATTTTGTATTGGAGGTTGGATGGCGGGTTTTGTTTGTCGCACACTGCTTGTGTTCCGATGATGCCACTCTGTGGGCAGTGTGTCATGTGACGTCAGACTGCAGCGCACAGATACTGTAGTGCAAGCTGTGAATGAATGAACGCCGTATGGTGAGAGGAGTGATTAGTTTTTCTCAAAAGGACACATACCCACTCGAAGATCCCCCTCCCGCCCTCGCCGACCCGGACCTACCCTCCCTCCTCCCCTGCTTGCTGCTGCAGTCATGTCTCCACCTCCTCTTACTCTTCCTCCTCCTCTCCCTCATCTTTCCCTCTATTGCCCTCTCTGTCTCCTTGTGACTGCAGACTTGGACGCTTTAGCGCAAAAATCGCTGGTCCCTGTAGGTTTTTTTTATGGTTCCTGAATATGTGCGCTGAGCTGGAAGGAAAACAAAAACACAAGCACGCCTCAGTGTGATCACAAAAAACAAGTAGTTTTGGATTTCAGCCCCGCAAGATGCGACTCATTGCCGTCGGTGTAAAAGAATGCTTTTACCGGGAATGCTGCGATGACCGCATTAAATATCGACCACCCCCCCTTGTGCCTCCAGTAAGAGCTTAAAGGCTTCCCAGTCACATTAGCGCTAATGCGATGGGACACCAGTCTGTAAAAACCTCACTAAGTGACTGTAAATGTTTCATAAGGTCGTGTTTTTTTAAGAGGCAGGCGGGATACACATCTGTGGTAATTACCCAGGAAAGGCTGCTCTAAACCTGAAATGCATTGCGATGTTTTTGTGGCCATTTTAAATATTAACTGTTCTCTTTGGGGCAGTCAGAGGCCAGCATCTTCTCTAACACTTTAACTTTCATTTGATTAGCGGTACTATTTTTAAAAATATGTAGTTGCCAGAATTACAACAATTAATTGGTACCTAGTAATTTCAATTAATTTTAATCCCTGGGAAGATTTATCCAAATGGACTGTTTTTTTGTGTGCAGAAATTGCCCGACATTTCCGTTTCGGTAGCCAGGAAGATGCTCATGAGTTCCTGCGGTACACCATTGACGCCATGCAAAAAGCCTGTCTTAATGGCTACCCAAAGTAAGGCATTTTTTGTCAGTATTTTATTTTATTTTTTTACCAAGAATTTTTATCTAAAAATTTTTGTTTTTTTTGTAGGCTTGACAGGCAGACGCAGGCCACAACACTGGTTCACCAGATTTTTGGAGGTTACTTGCGATCAAGAGGTATGTCTTTTGTCTTTTATGCTGGTTCTGTAGTTATTGCTTGTGTACTTAACATTTTCACTTATTTTCTTCGCAGTGAAATGTTCCATTTGCAAAAGTGTGTCTGACACATACGACCCTTACCTGGACATCGCTGTGGAGATACGGGTATGCTTTTGATATCACACAGTAGTCACAAAAGTGAATATACTGGTTCCCCGCATTTTCGTGAATCTGCGCTTGAGATTTATTTTTCTTTTTTTTTAAATGTATTAACTCTATCTTTGTGGTAAAACCGACCCATGTGTGCTTTTTCTCTCCAAAAATAGGCTGTTTATTTTGCAGAAAACCCATTTTATTCACTGATAAGTAGGTAAAAATGTATAAATGTGTGATAATAAAGCATGACATGTCAGCATTTTACATGACAACATTGTAGTACAGTACAATCAGTTGTACACATGAAAAAAGCAAATTAGTCACTTTGAGGTTCATTTAAAGCATCAGCGCTGTGTTGTTCATGTTCATCATTCATTTAGTCATCATTATTCATTATTAATTAATAATAGTGTGTATACATTTTACACTTAAAAAAGTGAGTGAGGTATACTGCATCACAAGCCTAAGCTTAGATTGTGCATTAGCCTCCTTTTGTTACAAATGAACAACATTTAAAGAGATAAGGGGGGGTTATTGTAGCTTAATCTAATCCAATAATCACAAAATTAGCTTGGATTGCATATGTTGTGACGAAATCAAAGAAATCGACCTCAAGTTTGCAGGAGGGTTCGGAGGGGGAGGAGCGAGCTGTGGTAGCGTGAGGTTTGAATGAAAAGCGCTGTATAAATATAATTCACTTCACTTCAACATTGCACTACAATTGCTGGGTTGCAATCATGTGACTTCGAGGCACTTCCAGATTTCAGGCAATTGTCTAGAGTCCCATTAGGCTACTGTTTACTTACTTGCATCAGTGCAGATTTGAGCATATTTACAAAAGTTTAGAGGCAAATATATAAGCGATCATAAAACAATATTTAAAATGGGATATAGTGGATTCATACACTAATAATTAAAAAATACTTTTGAAAGAGAGAACATAAACTCCTTTTATTTACGTTTTCTTCTGCTCTCAAACACTACTAATATAGGAGCAAATAAACTCCACTACGTCGCAGAAAGTTTCTCAAATAAATTAAATGTTCAAACATTTTACAAAGTGATCGCTGCAGACACAATCATGGTCCGATTGTAATACAAAAGATGATGAAAGTAATATTTTGGAGAGCTATTTCCTTCGAAGCACTTTTGTTTTTTCCCCTGACTTTATTACTTTTATGGACCACTTCTTTCAGGACTTAATGAAAGCTCTTTTCTATCTCTCTATTTGAACAATTGGAACACCCAAGAACAGAACAGCAATACAGTATTTTCTGTTTAAACTCTACACTCACCCTCACTTGTTCTAATGATATGCTCAAAATGCTTTACTATCGTGTTAATTAAGCCGCAAGAAGGAAAACTGATGTGACATCATATGCAACCCAGCAATTGAAAGCAGCCCTTTTTGCTGAAGACCACTTAGCTTTTAAAATTCATTTAGAATAAAAAATACTCTCTCTTTTAATATGTTGCAATATGTGACAGGGAATTTATTTGAGTTCTTGTGAGAATGTATTCCCAGTCTGCTCAGCTACTTTCGCCGCGCGGCCATTTTCCCCTTTCCCATTCTTGCTGGTAGATTTTTGTCTTTCTATCCCAGCGTCCTACCTGTCCCGTTTTATTTTTTTGCTACAGCAGAGATGGAGTCTGTTTGACAAACTTCAAAAGCACTTGGTGCGTGGGCCTATTAAAGGATGTTGATTAATAGGAGACTTATTATATTATTGTAATGAAAAGCAGGCAGCAGCTCACACATCTTCATACTGTCTATAACATCCAGGAAGAAGTGACAAACATCTTGATAAAATTATAAGCTACATGAAGAAGCCAGAATTGTTTTTATTTACATTTTTGCAATATTTCAGGGTTCCTTATGAGGAAAGCTTACACTGTATTAAATCCATAAACTGCTCTGAAATTGTGGATGGCGAGTTCTTCTGATCTAGTGAACTTTTGTTCAAGTCCAGGCCATTAAATATATATTTTTTTATGGATTTGAAAAAAAATAAACACATTTTTGCAAATTTTCTCCAGTGATTTCCCATATTTTGAAATGCGAATATTGATGCTCCTCTGACTGGCAGCATTTGACACATCTAATAAAGGTGTTTTTGAAATGTTTTTTAGTGCATAAAACATTATCTCGCTAGTGGTCCGACGTTTCCTAAAAATTATGTAAAAAAAAATCCAAATATCCATTATTGGCTTCCTAGACTACTAATAATCAGTATTGGTATCGGCTTTGAAAAACTCATCGGTCGATCTCTTGTTTATCCCTGCCTCTTAAGAAAATCTGAATCGGGAATCCTTAGGAACTGGAATCGAAACAAGGAATCAGAATCATCCAACTACAATGTCAAACCTTACCCACTTAGTCGTTAAGTTTAGCCCACCAAAGGGTGGCTTCCCAAATGTAATACATATTTGTAAATGGGTTATACTTGTATAGCGCTTTTCAACCTTCAAGGCATTCAAAGCGCTTTGACACTATTTTCACATTCACTTACTGACCTATTATTTGTTGCCACCTATTTCATGATATTATTTCCACTAGCTTTATGTATGGTGCTCAACTCCTCCTCACACGTGGTGTGTTATACACCTAAAATCGCTGTGTTTGGCCCGCGGCCCATTGTCACACTTTCACTT
The DNA here is from genome assembly GCF_033978795.1 of Nerophis ophidion. Lineage (NCBI taxonomy): Eukaryota > Metazoa > Chordata > Actinopteri > Syngnathiformes > Syngnathidae > Nerophis > Nerophis ophidion. The sequence goes on along the minus strand of NC_084633.1, from coordinate 7,874,319 downwards.
TGGCTCTTGAAGGCAACACGTTTGGCCATCTCTGCTTGGGAATAGTCAGTGTGCAGCTTGTATAGCTGCACTGAAAATGACTCAACAGCATTATTGTCCGGATGTCTTAAAGCATCACTGAAGTGTTCTTCTCATGTACTGCAGCAAGCGGTAAACATTGTGCGCGCCTTGGAGCTGTTTGTGAAACCTGATGTTTTAAGTGGAGAGAATGCCTATATGTGTGCCAAGTAAGTACACAACAACCAGCACATTCTTGCATTTTTTTGTAAATCTATTTAAAAGATGAGTGAGGATTTTTTAAATAAATATTTATTTTTAATTTAGGTGCAAAAAGAAAGTGCCGGCAACCAAGCGCTTCACTGTCCATCGTACATCGAATGTACTGACGCTTTCACTGAAGAGGTTTGCCAACTTCAGCGGAGGGAAAATAACAAAGGTTGGCAAATTCTTTAACTTTTGACACCTTTATTCGCCTGTTTAACATTTTACTTTTGTTCTGCTTTTTTTAGGATGTTGGCTATCCAGAATTCCTCAACATCCGTCCCTACATGTCTCAGAGCTCAGGTGATCCTGTCATGTACGGCCTCTACGCTGTTCTGGTTCACTCCGGCTACAGCTGTCATGCTGGCCACTACTACTGCTATGTCAAGGTGAGATTGTTACGCCAGACTAGGGCTGGGCGATATGGCCTTTTATTAATATCTCGATATTTTTAGACCATTTCACGATACACGATATATATCTCGATATTTTGCCTTAGCCTTGAATTAACACTTGATGCATGCAATCACAGTAGTATGATGATTCTATGTGTCTACATTAAAACATTCTTATTCATACTGCATTAATATATGCTCATTTTAAACTTTCATGCAGAGAGGGAAATCATAACTAAGTCAATTTATTAAACAGTGGCACAAACATTCATGTCATTTCCAAAACAGAAAGTGCAAGATTGTCAGAGACTTTTTAAAACAAGCTATTAGTGCACTTTTGTGAACGATGTCACTAAGATGACATATCCAAACAACACTAAATTAAAGTGCACTTTTTGTACAGAACGCCACTACAATAGTTTAAAACAAATAAAGTGCACTTCTGTGCATGATGTCACACAAGATAGTTCAATAACTGTCAAATAAAAATGAGCTACATAATAGGAAATCAAATAGTGTATGTCCTTCCCTATGTGGTAGGTTCCTGCGTACGTTATCTCCTTCTGTTATAGACAATTTTTTCATACGATGTTGATGTTGAAATGTTTGTTTCGGCATTTTGTGGGTGTGGCACCAAACGGAGATGTTGACATGCTGAGTTTTAAGCACTCTTCATTCTCTACCAGGTGACTTTTCAAATGATGCTATATATTAGCAGTAATGCTTCTTTTTGTAGCAACACTTTTGCCCCACGCTTGACAAATTACAGTTGTCTGTTCGACATATTCCCGCTTGAAGCCAAACCACCGCCAGACGATGGACCCCCTGCTGTTTTTCTTGGGAATTAATTCTTCCTTCATTTGTTAGCAGATTCGCACCTTCTTTTTCTCTTATTACTACCCCTCATACGACAGCTAACGTTACCCATGCCGCTACCTCTCTGCTCTGCGAGAGCGTGCAGTATGTGACGTATGTAAGAAGGTGTGCTTGTTTTACGTCTCTGTGAGAAGGACAGACAACAAAGAGTGAGAAGCGCCTGTAGTGTAATGCCCGCAGCTAAAAGCAACTGCGTGAGAACGTATACTCGAATATCTCAATATAGTCATTTTCTATGACGCACAGAGACAAACCCGCGATACATCGAGTATATCGATATATTGCCCAGCCCTACGCCAGACCTTCATCATTTTTAGAGATGGGCACTGAAACCCAGTACCATAAAGGCACCGCTGCAAACTTGAGCGGTAGTAACCACACTTAAAATGGAAGAAGCTTTTGGTGCTAAATGAATGCAGACATATCCACCTGCAACAAAATCTTGGGGATGATATTGTACAAGTTACATCCTGTAAGTTCGAAAGCGTGTGTGCTTCTGTCAAGACGCTACATAAACTTATTACTGCCCTTAACACACCCTAAGCACCCCTCTTGACGCTTCTAGCACTGTAACGGTAAGCTAGCAAGTAGCCACGACAACAACAGCGTCCTTCCTCATTATGTGCCAATGACCTTTACAGCATGCAAAGTTGCATTCATGTACCCCCGGAATTATGAGTATCAATATTACAAAATAGACTTCTTGCACGTTCTCTATAATTCCAACAATTTGTTGTGGATTTTATTACTTATTTTCGAATGTATTACTGGTCATTTTATTTATATAACAGAAGTATTTCAGTTACTAATCTACTTAATTTGAATGTCACAATGTTCGATAGAAACAAAAAGGTTAATGTGTTTTTTTCATGTACACAAAAATTGCATGATTTAAGTACATCTTTTAACTACCGATTGAGGCACCATTTTAGCACCGGCATTATTTTTTAAGTACTCTTTTGGTTCTACAAGAGCTGGGTAAAATTTTTGATTGGTGTGATTACGGATCAATACCTTTTTAAAATGTTGCTAATCGATTTACAAGGCATCATATCGATCACCTTTGTAAATCAGTCTCGATATCTGATTTTTTAAATTTGTTTAAAAAGTTGCATCTTAAAGATTTGCGATAATCTTATCACACACAACGGAGTCGATAATGATAAAAAACTAAGTACATTTGTATTTTGTAAATCTCCAATCATTATAATAAAATGTAATTTCACTTACTGACTTAATAAGCTTAAATATTTGGTTATGATTATTATGAAATCAGATTTTTCTTCAGGGGGCACACTGATAGTGTTAAATAGCATGCACAGGCTGTATTGCCTTAGCTATAGGAAGCTGTAGTATACACTGACCTCTAGTGTCAAGCACTGTGCACTACAACAAAGAAAGTGTTTGAAACCACTGTTTTGATAAAATCTGAAATCAACACAAAGATTTGTTTGTATTTGGATTGTATACCAGCCATTGAAATATTCGACATTAATGAATGATCTTATACATTTAAACAGTATTAGAGTTCTCAAAAAGTTTGACAAAGTTATGACAATTTAGTGGACATTGTAGACTTGACGTTTACCCAAGGTACTGTATAATAAAATGACTGGTTGACAAACACTAAAGATATATTTTGACTATGTTTACACTGCACGCCAAAGTGGCCCAAATCAGATTTTTTTTTATACCGTTTTTTTTTCCAGCTGACTGTTCACATTGCAAGTAAAATGTGATTTTTATCAGACTCCAATGTAAATGCGCACTGACCCCAATGTGGCCTCAATGGGGCCTCAACGTCACTTGCATGCACACATTGATAAAGTGAAAACAGAGGAAGTCGCTACTACTACAAAATAAAATAAAGGTCACAACACTTTTTAAAAAAGAGTGTTTTTAACATGGAATTTAAGTAAAATTTTGTTTTTGAGAGGATTCCAATCTTTTAATGGCTGTTAAGTAGAGGAGACACGCACATCAGCGTGGATCTATGTGAGCTTTATTTTTCATCTCACATGTAAGCAATTGCGCCACAGCGTCAATTACGGTCTTTCAACAATCGATGTTTCTTCGGAATCAAAATAATATTCATATATTACTTATAGCCTATTATTTGCGCGCTGTTGACAAGTGATGCACCGAAAATTTGGTAGTTTTAAATAAAAAACAAAAACGGATGTTGTGATTAAATATTAATTTCCGCTGGAGACTTCGTCTTTCCGGCGCACACGAGTGACGTAGCTCGCCCAAAAAAAATCCCATTCAGGCCACACTGCGTTTAGACTGCAGTCACATTTGACAAGATCCAATTCCAGTTGGATTCAGGACTACCTCCTGATTTCTAGGACTACCTCCTGATGTGGCCTGACTGATGCCAAAAGATCAAATTCGAAGCACTTTGGAGCGTTTAAACAGGCAAAAAAATCAGATCTGTCACTTGAGGGCAAAAAAAATCAGATTTGGTATGCTGTGCAGTGTAAAAGGGGCCTCAGTTTCTCCTCTAAACTCAGTGATAACATTTATATTTGGTGTGTCAAGTTTTTATATGAGGGTTTTTGCTTTCAATAGTTTCTGTCTTGTGTTCTTGTAGGCTAGCAATGGACAATGGTACCAAATGAATGACTCCATGGTACACTCAAGTAACATTAAAGTGGTCTTGAACCAGCAAGCTTATGTACTTTTTTATCTGAGGTGAGTCCTGGCGTATGACATCAATTGTTTTTCTCTTAATCTTTACAAAAACGCTATAGTTTTTTTTGTATTGGTAATTAAAGGATCCCTGAAACTAAGAAGAATGCAGATGGGCAAACCTGCAAGCAGGGGATGTTGCATTCCGGGAAGAACAGCGCTTCATCAGAGCAAATAAAGCGAGTGAATCTGAACGGACCTCTCTCCTCCCCGCAGGTCACAAAGGTAGATATCTACACTCTATATAGAAAATGACAAACTCAGGTTTTACATAGGGCAACACGGTGGTGCAGGGGTTAGTGCGTGTGCCTCACAATATGAAGGTCCCCGGGTCTGGATCTTTCTGTGTGTAGTCTGCATGTTCTCCCCGTGACTGCATGTCACCTATCCCCAGTGACATGCACCTGGGGATAGGTTGTTTGGCAACACTAAATTGGCCAGTGTGTGAATGAGTGTGCATGGTTGTTTCTCCATCTTTATTGGGCCTGCGACTTGTCCACGGTGTACCCTTTCTTCCGCCAGAATTTAGCTGGGATAGGCTCCAGCCACCACTGTGAGCCCTAGAGGGATGGTAGTTTTACATAGTTCACATTGCATTCAACAGAAACTTGAGCCAGCACAACTGCGTAAGATCCAGTCCATGGATGGCGGTTTGGGCCTGCCCGTTGCCAGAAACGGCCTGAGCGCTCCAGCGCTGCTCCAGCAGCCCCGTCTCTCCAGTTGGGCGTCGTCCTCCAATGGCACCAAACAGCTAGGCGGGCCCACAGTTATTGAAGAACCCGTCAAGAAGCTGAAGAAACCCTCTCCCCAGAGCCAAGCGCAGTCGCGCTGCAGCACGCCGACACCGTCCAACACCAGTATGGGTAGGACAGACGGAGACAAAAAGCAGGGTGGCGACAGCAGAGGCCTCATAGCGTCTACCTCAATTAAATCTCTGTCAGACTCGTCCTCTGCGGACAACACAGAGTCAAAGGTAATGTTTGCAGCTAACACCTACAATCTACTGCACGTACAGTGCATCCCGAAAGTATTCACAGCGCTTCACTTTTTCCACATTTTATTATGTTACAGCATTTTTCTAAAATATAATGAATACATTTTTGTCCTCAACATTTTACATACCACACCCTATAATGACAAAGTGAAAGTTTTTTTTTAGATCTGTTTGAAATGTATTAAAATAAACTTAAAAAATAATAACTTGTACATAAGTATTCAAAGCCTTTGTGCAACACTTTGTTGTTGAATCTTTGGCAGAAATTACAGCCTCAAGTCTTTTTTATCTTTGGGCAGTTTCGACCATTCTTCTCTGCAACACCTCTCAAGCTCCATCAGGTTGGATGGGAAGCCTTGGTGCACAGCCAATTGAAGATCTGTCCGGACATGTTCAATGAGATTCAGGTCTGGGCTCTGGCTGGGCCACTCAAGAACATTTACATAGTTGTCCTGAAGTCATTCCTTTGAAATCTTGTCTGTGGGCTTAGGGTCATTGTCCTGCTAAAAGATGAACCGTCACCACAATCTTTGTTCAAGCGCGCTCTGGAGCAGATTTTCATCCAAAATGTCTCTGTACATTGCCGAATTCATCTTTCCCTCTAACTTGACTAGTCTCCCAGTTCTTGTCGCTGAAAACATCCCCACAGCATGATGCTGCCACCACCATGCTTCACTGTAGGGATAGTATTGGCTTGGTGATGAAAAGTGCATGGTTTCCTCCAAACATGATGCCTGGCATTTACACTAAAGAGTTCAATCTTTGTCTCATCAGACCAGATAATTTTGTTTCTCATGGTCTGAGACTCCCCCAGTTGCATTTTTACAAAGGAATTACTTCTGTCTGGCTACTATACCATACAGGCCTGATTGGTGGATTGCTGCAGAAATGGTTGTCCTTCTGGAAGGTTCTCCTCCTTCCACAAAGGAATGTTGTAGCTCTGACAGAGTGACCATCTTGGTCACCTCCCAGACTAGGGCGCTTCTCCCTTGATTGCTCAGTTTAGATGGCTGACTAGCTTTAGGAAGAGCCCTGGTGGTGCGAAACTTCTTCCATTTACGGTCGATGGAGGCCACTGTGCTCATTGGGAACCTAAAGGCAGCAGATATTCTGTCTCGCATGAGTGTTAAAGTTAAAGTACCACTCATAGTCACACACACACTAGATGTAATGATATTACCCTCTGCATTTGACCCATCAATTTTGTTCCACCCCCTGTGAGGTGAGGGGAGCAGTGAACAGCAGCGAGGGCCGCGCTCTGGAATAATTTTGGTGATTTCCTCCCCAATTCCAACCCTTGATGTCAAGTGGGGCGGTAATGGTAATTATTGAAAATTCCTTTGACTTCATTCTTGGTTTGTGCTGTCAAGTATGGGATGGTGTCTTTAAACAGCTGTGTGCCTTTCCAGATCATGTCTACCCAACAGAATTTACCACAGATGGACTTCAATTAAGCTTTAGGAGCATCTCAAGCATGTTCAGTTGAAACAATATGCTTATGTGCTCACTTTTGAGCTTCATGGCAAAGGCTGTGAATACTTAGGACCATGTGATCTTAGTTTTTTTATTTCTAAAGAATTTCCACATGTTTGTAAACCGAAAAAAAACAAATTCACATTGTCTTTATGGGGTATTGTCTGTAGAATTTTGAGGACAGAAATGAATATAAAGCTGTAACATAACAAAATAAAGAACAAGTAAAGCGCTGTAAATATTCTCAAAATGCACTGTAATTAGCTACTGAGAAGTGAAAAAATATTAAGTGATTTAGGTGCCATGTAGTTTGCACCTTTTGCTCACTGCCGTGTGGTCATTCTACTAACCAGGACATTGCGGGTCCTAAGAGTGCGCCAGCGGGAGAGGTTCCCTCCACACCTTGGAAGGGTTCTGGTAGTGTAGCGTCTCCCGCCAAGAGCATGGCGCGCTCGCATAGCGCGGAGGAGCAGAGGACAGTGAAAATGAAACCCCCCGCTATCAACAACCTCTCAACCGAAGCCACCAGCAGTCCCATGTCGCCACCCCCTGCCAAAAAACTGGCTCTGTCGGCTAAGAAGGTAAACTAAATTTCCATCCTGCTGTTACTGCCTATTTGGATATAGAAAAAGACATTTGTTACTATGAAAATGCATATTTTGTCCAAAATATAGCACATAGCTTTTTTCTATTGGCCCTGGAGGTATTGTAAAAAGGTTTCATTATAAATAAATGTATTATGTTAGATTACAGTAATCTGCAATGTTTGCTACAACACAAGGCTAAAATGTTGATGTTTTGTTCATGTAGCTTGACATACTGTATATTGACCAGCATTTGTTTGGTTGTAGCCGCTTAAATGCTCAAAATGTATCCAAGTAACCACCTTCACCCCTAAATTTTTTACTGTATGTGGCCAACCATGGAAAAAGTTGAAATAACCCGGCTCTAGACCATTGATTCTCAACTGGTGGTTTGGTTTGTGGACGTGTAGTCAGTGGGTTGCCAGTCTTTGCCGCATAGAAATGTGATGTTTGCAAACAAGTCAATTCTTTTGAAGTGAATGATAAGAATCAATGTTTTGTCATTTGTTTGTGAGCCGTTCTTACTCGCATAACTCAATTAGTTACAATATGGTGCAGATTTGGATTTGCAAGTTTTTAAAGTTGATTTTAGGATCTTTTTTAATGTTTCCCAAGTTCATAAAGTACTGAGTTTTTTTTTTAACTGGGAACATTTTAGAAATACATTCTTAAAATGTTGTACTGTGTGAAGTGATGACCAATGTTGTCATTAGAGGTGATTGTGGGTCCTGCAGTGAAACCAGTTGAGAATACCTGCTCTAGACCCTTTTATATCAAAATCAAAATTATATTTTAGACATATATACAGGAGCATCTCAATGTATAAGAATATATTTGAAAAGTTAGTTTATTTCAGTATTTCAATTAAAAAAACTCCGATATTATTATATAGATATTCTAATTCATTGACATGGGCCTATATGAAATAATTGGGCCTATGTATTTCAAACTACATTTGTCGGGAAGCAAAAATAATTGTAAAACAAATGGTAAGTTTTGCTAAATAACCTTAAAATCAGATTTTTCTGTTTTCATTCTGGTCACAATGTTTTCCAAATATTTAAAAAAATTGACCTTAAATTGGAATGGAGGGCCTTAATATTCTAATAAAAAATATTGTTATAGTACTTGCATAAATACAATGATGTTCTTCCCTATCAATGTAGCCAGTCTAATCAACCACAAAGTCTACTTTGTCTTCTTTTCCTTTTTACCTCCTTTTTTTCTAACCATTTCTAATTGTTCTCTGCCATGCCCCTTTCTCTTTGCTTCTCCCCGCCTCCATCTTTTCCGATCATTCCCTTCTCCTTATTTAATCCTCTCCTTTTTTTTTGTCACGTTCATGACTATTTTTTTTAGACCACCAAGTTTTTATTTTTGTCGATAACTGCAGGCGCTCACCCGGAGTCCGATCAGCATTGATGCGCCACCCCTGTTGCCACGACAACTGTACGGAGACCCAATTCATCCAAATCACACTAACCACTTTGCCACTGCTTCGCCTACTCACACTCACAGGTATGCATCAATAAACCTCACACATGGGAACACATGTGCATTGAAATGATGACCCGCATGCTCTTTTCACAGAGCTGCTTCATCTCATTCCCCAAAAGTCCACTCCTTACATTTGGCCCACTTCAAACAGCAAATCCCACGTCTCCCTACGACGCGAATGCCAAACGCCAGCCTTTCCCTCAATGGCTTTCACAGCCCCGCCCAAAAGAGCCCCAAGTCTTTCCTCAGCCCTGAGCCGCAAGAATCTAACGGCCCCCTGACTCAAAACCAAAAGAAGAAGAAGAAGAAAAAGAAGCGGCGCCATTCTGAGGTGGAAGCTGACACAATTCCCGACACAACCCCAGCTGCAGCGCCTCAATCTAACCCCGCCGATGAAAAGAAAAGAAAGAAGAAAAAGCGAAAGAGGGAGCAAGAAGAGGGCGCAAAGACATCACAAAGACAATGTGTCACATCTCATTTGGAGTCCACAAAGCAGAAGCAGCAGGACGAAGAGGAGGAGGACTGGTGTCAGGCCGGCATGTGGAGCCTCTCTACCCATCAAGAAACGGAGGGGCCAAAGAAAACGCGAGATTCGGAAGCGGCGTCCAAGATGAATCGACAAGATCAAGTGATCAATTGCGCATCGATAAAAAAGAAAAAGAAGAGGAAAAGGAAAAAGTTGATGCTAAAGGCTTTGCAGGAGACAAACGCGTGTGAAGCATCGCAAAGGTAGGTTTAAGTTTGTATGTGTCTGTTATGAACTGCTGAGAGTACTATACGGCGACACTGGAACCCGCTTAGTGGACCACCCATCTGTGGAAAATTCATTATTTTTACTATAATTGCCCACTCAAGTCATCGTCTGCTTTTCTAAACATAAAATGTACAAGCCAATGGGGAAGGATTGCGTGATATAGACGATATACTGTACAATATAATTTATATCAATTTAGCGTGCTCTAGAGCTTTAAATGCTATCATTATATCGTGACAATGTATGTTGACACGTTCGAACTGTGTGCCGCAAGTTTGACCGCTACAAGCTAACAACCGTGCCCTAATCACATCGTAGTGTCCTTACAAGTGAGTTAACGACTAATGGCCCTCCGCAGTGCAAAAGCCACTTCCAAGTCAGCAGTCTTCGCCTCCATTGCAACTATTATTGCAAGTATTATTGATAAAGAATAGCTAAACATGCTGCACAAAACACTGTAGAAGAATATGCTAACCACAAGCGAGAGCTCTTGAATGTAAACAAAGGTGGATGGATCGATCGAAATATCGACAGTAGTGGTTAGTTATATTGATATTTTTTATTATCGAAAATATTTTGTCGTTTTTGCTGTTATTCACAAAGTCAGGAAATGTGTCCCTGGACACAGGAGGGCTTAAGGGCCAAAAAACAAAATATTTAAATCAGAGTCAATAGGATGGCGGTTTAACATTTAAATTATTCTCTACTGTGTTTTTGTCTGATTCTATAATGTAATCAATCATTCAATGAGCTCGAACAATTTAAGTATGTCCAATTGTTTTGGCGGATTCTGCTCTTGCAACAACTTGATATTTGATCAATAGCTGAATTTGTAGTAATGCCCAAAACTCATGTCAAGTATCCAAACAAAAGAATAAGTATAGAAGTGTAGGCAGAACATAATCAGATATTAACAGTTAACTAGTAAGTAGATTAATAATATTTTTCACAAAATAATTCAACTGTAAATGATGCAATATGTTAACATATACATCAGGAGCTAAATTAGGAGCCTTTGTAAACCCTTTTCAAGTGATTCCATTATCCTTTATATGCCAAATAATTGGCAGATGTATACCGTATTTTCCGGACCATAGGGCCCACCGGATTATTAAGTGGACTGCCGAGGAGCGGGTCTATTTACATCTATTTTCATACAAAAGGTGCATTAAAGAGGTCATATTATGATTTTTTTTTTCTCAATTGAAAACAATTCCTTCTGGTCTACATTACATGTAATGGTGGTTATTTGCATAGTTTGTTTTAGAGATTATCTTCAAGTTGTATTCTGACTGTCGCTTCTGGATGAGCTGTTTTGTGGGCGGTCTTATTTACGTGGCTCACCTTCGGCAGAGTCTTCTCCCCGTCATCTTTGTTGTAGCGTGCAAAGACGGGAGTGGAAGAAGTGTCAAAAGATGGAGCTAACTCTTTAAATGACATTCAAACTTTACTTAAATTAATAACGTGCTACTCATCCGTGGTTCACTAGTGCAACGACACCGGAAAGGTGTCCTGTGAAAAACTGTCTGACCGGAACTCTGTATATAACTCTGTATAGTTCCGTGGGTGAATTATCTAAACCCACTACACTGGTAGTTTTCAGTGCTTCCATAGCGAGGTATGTCTCAGGCAAAAGTAACAAGTAAATGTGTGAATAATGACTAATTTCAGTTATGTGAAAAAACTCTTTGTTGACATCAGTGAGCCATGTTAAAGGGATGTCAACATAAACGGGTTCCACTGTATTTCGGAGTATGGCACTTATTTGTGCAAATTGCTTTTAGTTAAAAATCATGTATCTGCATTTATAGTTTTCATTCCAAACTAAATATTTTTAAAAATATATTCATAATGACTGAATATAATATATTTTTTTATCTTGTTTTTAATTTTATCTCTGACCAGCCCAAAGTATGAGGAAGGAATACTGTTATTGTTCCATTAATTAATTTTTTAAACTATAATTTGCTGAATGAAGATGGTGGACTGCTCAATCACTTTGCAATATTCCCTTTCACCACCAGGACAGGAGTGGAATATAATCTAAGGCAGCAAACAGCTGACTCTAATTTACATACTTTACAGGCTCAGCATTGTTTATTTTATTTACAGTGTTGCACTTGGAATATACTTCAATCTATACTGTATATCTAGTCTAAAATTATTGTTTAACTTTGGGTATTACTCTAACTTCTTATTACTTTGTGCATTAATCAATCTTTTCAACTCCATTTTAAATATTTCCCTGCAGCCGTTCTAAGTCCAAGGCCGCAATCGATCCAAAAGATACAGGGGAGTTGATCATGCAAAAAAAGAAAGTCAAAATGAAGAAGAAGATGAGGCTAAAGGAAGAAGTGAGACAAGACCAAGAGAGATGGCCCACCTCCGAGGGGCAGAACGGTGATTTTGACGCAGCCGAGCCACCCCATAAAAAGAATTCAACAGAGAGTGAAAAGCCACACAAGCAAAGCAGTGGTATGCCTAAACATGAACACTGGAAATAAAGAGCACTTACCTAACTAAGTTTATGTACTTATGTATAATTCACAGCAAAAGTGGTAGTTTGGGACAGTCAGGTTAAGGATGGATACAAGCGCTCTCTGGCGCCAGCAGCCGACGCAAACACATCAGGAAGCGCCCCTGCATGTGCTTCTTGGGACGGCAAAAAGACTAGCGACGTAGTAGTGGAGCTGCTCAGAAACGCCTCAAACCATGCCTATGGTGCTAGCGGTGAGAAGAAAAGCAAAACAACAGTAAGTTTAGCGTTTTGATACGATTGATTTTTGTCTGCTACAGTCCTCAGCTGGGATGGAGAGGTGTCTGCTGTCAGCCAAGATGCCATTGACGATGTGCGTCATGCCAAGTGTGACGCTGTGATCGATGAGTGGGATGAAGAATTTGACAGGGGGAAGGTGAGATCACATACTTGAATTTCTATAGCCATGTGCACATGGACAATATTTATTTAATCTGATTATCATTCGGATTAGAATGTTTCTGTGTACATTGACCCTGAAAAATATGATCTGATTATGACGTGCATTTTCATGCATCACACCTTAAATCACAATACTTTACTTTGACATGCACAGAACATGACAAAAACGGAAAGGTCTGTTATTGTCTGTGCTATGGCGTCATCTTTTGGACGAGTTCAATCACTGCAGGTGACTTCTGCTGTTAACAAACGTGGATTTGTGCATTTCTCCTTGTCTGATGTTATCACAGTATTTACTTATCATTTGTTCCTCATTTTAACTACTTTTGTTTTAACTCCATTTTTTAAATGGAGCTGTCCTATGTCATTTATGTTGTGATATGCATAAGTTGCTGCACGTCTTCATGTTACAACGTTCTGTGAACCGTATTTTTCGGACTAAAAGGCGCACTTAAAATCCTTTCATTTTTTATAAACTCGACAATGCATCTTATAACCCGGTGCGCCTAATGTACAGCAGAGGTCACCAACCTTTTGGAAACCAAGAACTACTTCTTGGGTACTGATTCATGCGAAGGGATACCAGTTTGATACACACTTAAATAAATTGCCAGAAATAGCCAATTTGCTCAATTTACCTGTAATAAATATATGTATAAATATACATATATAAAAAATTTGGTATTTCTCTCTGTCATTCCATCGTACATTTTTTTTCCTTTACGGAAGGTTTTTTTTTGAGAATAAATGATGAAAAAAACACTTAATTGAACGGTTTAAAAGAGAAGAAAACAGGAAAAAAATGAAAATTAAATTTTGAAACATAGTTTATCTTCAATTTCGACTCTTCAAAATTCAACCAAAAAAAATTAAGAGAAAAACTAGCTAATTCGAATATTTTTGGAAAAATTAAAAATAGAATTTATGAAACATCATTAGTAATGTTTCCTGATTAACAGTAATTTTAGAAATTTGATGACATGTTTTAAATAGGTTAAAATCCAATCTGCATTTTGTTAGAATATATAACAAATTAGACCAAGCTATATTTCTAACAAAGACAAATTATTATTTCTTCTAGATTTTCCAGAACAAAAATTTTAAAAGAAATTCTAAAGAATTTGAAATAAGATTTAAATTTGATTCTACAGATTTTCTAGATTTGCCAGAATATTTTTTTTTAATTTAAATCATAACTTTGAAGAAATATTTCACAAATATTCTTCGTCGAAAAAACAGATGCTAAAATGAAGAATTAAATTAAAATGTATTTATTATTCTTTACAATAAAAAAAACTACTTGAACATTGATTTAAATTATCAGGAAAGAAGAGGAAGGAATTTAAAAGGTAAAAAGGTATATGTGTTTAAAAATCCTAAAATCATATTTAAGGTTGTATTTTTTCTCTAAAATTGTCTCTCTGAAAGTTATAGGAAGCAAAGTAAAAAAAATAATTGAATGTATTTAAACAAGTGAAGACTAAGTCTTTAAAATATTTTCTTGGATTTTCAAATTCTTTTTGAGTTTTGTCCCTTTTAGAATTAAAAATGTCGAGCACAGCCAGACCAGCTTGATAGTAAATAAATACAATTTAAAAAATAGAGGCAGCTCACTGGTAAGTGCTGCTATTTGAGCTATTTTTAGAACAGGCCAGCGGGCTACTCATCTGGTCCTTACGGGCTACCTGGTGCCCGCGGGCACCACGTTGGTGACCCTTGATGTACAGAATAATTTTGGTTGTGTTTACTGACCTCGAAGCTATTTTATTGGGTCCATGGTGAAATGATAAGTGTGACAAGTAGATGGCCGTCACACATAAGAGATACGTATCAACTGCAATATGACTCGAGTAAACAACACCAAAATGTTATATGTTCCATTGAAAATATAGAACATTACATATGGCTTTCAAAAATCTATCAAAAATACTTTAGTACGACTTTAAGATGTATTTTTCAGCGAAAGTCCTTTAAAAACTGCTCTAAATTTTTTAACTACAGTATTTATTTATAATATATCACCAATACAGTGGTACTTCAGCTTGTACCTTGAAAAAACGTGCATTGCGAAACAGCTTTGCCCGTTGAAATAAATGAAAATCAATTTAATTGGTGCTGGCCTCCCCAAAACACCACAATTTGAACATGCCACATGCTTTTCAACAGAAAAACTAACTTTTAGATAAACGATATTGTATAAAAAAAATAGAATAGAATGTAGTGCTAACAACTACACACAGTTTTATGAAGTAATGTAATAATGTACAATAGTGGTTCTAAAAAGTTTTTTTTACCAAGTAGCACCTTAGAAATAGTGTGGCTCTCCAAGTACCACAATAATGACAACATTAAAATACAGTAGCATAATAGGCCTAAGTATTCATTAAAAACAAGGCAGAGGTTTTATCTAACAAGTATATTCAATTAAGTTTGGCCACTGTAACATTACACACATTTGAGTAGTAAGATTGTGTTTGAATATAGGAAAATAAAACACTGCATTTTAATCAAGTGATTATTAAGCATACCACTAGATGGAGTCCGCGTACCACAGTTTGAGAATCACTGATGTACAGTATTTAACTTGCGGAGTGGATTTTTACGGCATCTCATTCCTGCTGCTTCTCTATCAAACTCACCATCAGCAGCTTCTGCATATTTTCATGGGTACATATCCGCCGTTTCAATATTATTTGATAATTACTGGCTGGCCTGACTAATTTTTCTTCAGTATGGTGCAGGCTATCTCAAAGTTGGCTACACGCTCAGTCATGTTTTTGATGAATTTTTTTTTTTCAATTCCTTCATTCCAAAGGTTGGAAAAACAGTTATGTCAGTCTCTAGCTTTAAGTTAATGCTACAGTGTAAGTGAAAATGTTTTTGGTTGGATCTTACAGTGTACACTGCAATCCTAATTTTGGCTCCCAACCTGAAGCATAGCAATCAGCTGAGAGACAGCTCGTAAGGTGGGGCCCTCGAATCCTGGGTTGCCACTGTAGTTGATTTACACGACTGCAGAAAGTGACTTTTAGAAAGAAGGCTTTTTGTGGTTTGTCTCTGACTTTGAATTTATATAGATCTACTGTATATTTTGTAAACCGTTTATTGGATTTGGTGAAAGTGTGAAAACAAAGTGAGGATTATTGAAGGGGATGCGTTTATTGCTATTAATTGGGTTTGATTTCTAATAGCGTGCAGGCTACTAGGGATGTAACAATCTCACGGTATATCAGTGTAATTAAACACGAATATAATGCTCAAATATTTTTCCATACTACAAAAAGGTATTTTAAGTGCAAAAATGTGCAAGAACCTAAAGTGTTTAAAGTAACACGCGAATATTAACAATTAATTAACCGTGTGTCTTTTAACTGTCAATGTAAACATCCAGTTTAACAAGTATAAAACAAACAAAACCAGTGCCTTCTGTAATGGACATTTTTGTATCAGTTGCTCCAAACCTCAGAAATATCTCAGAAATGAATGTTTGGTCTCGCTGTGTTCTTGGTTTCATGTCAAAAATATTTTTCAAGTGATGGTTCATCAAGTAGATTTTCAGATTACTCATATTCCCAGACAGGTAGTAGACGGCGCAGCGTGGGAAAACTTTTAGTTTTTTGCATGTCCGCTCTCCCACTTGAGAAGTTCCGCCAAAATAAAATAACTGCTTGTCTTATTTATTCAAGAACTGACAAGAGACTCCGACAACGTGTTTTCCCCTCAATGGTTATTGTGCTCATTGTAAAACACAAATGCGTCCATACTTCTGGTTTAAGCTTTGCAGAATGCTCCGCTCTGCTCCCCTGCACTGGTCAAGGGTTCATGGGAGATGTAGTTTATTGTACTTCTGTGCCGGTCACACTCAGTAGCTCCCGAAAAAATTTGAGATGGGAAACTCCGAATCCTCATTTGATGCTAGCATTTTGAAATCAAAATACTGAGCTATTTACAATACCGTTAGATCCCCACAGGCTACTATTTGATTAATATTGTATTACCTTTTCAATTGAAATTAGACCTAATAGACTCAAAACATGTAATAATCATACAATAGGTTTTATATCAGGGGTTCTTAACCTTTTTGACATCAGAGCCCAAACTTTCCAATACAGAAGGGCCGGTGTCCCACTCAAATATTGACCCTGAACTAGCCATCTTATTCTTCATTATAATTGTATTCAGGAATTATAACTAACCTACTTCGTTAAATAGGATACAACTTGTCAAACTATATGAAACCAAGTGTTAACAACAAATATTATTATCAAGGCTTATGTCAAGTTGATTACAAAAATAAATACTAGTCTAATATACTGCAAAAGAAGGGACTTGTAAAACATTATGAAAAATAAATATACTGTAGATACAGTTATGCAGTGCTAAGATAAATACATTTGAACTAAATTAATTATTATTATACATGTTTCTTAATCTCAGTACAATTTAAGTGCTAATGAAAATACAGTTACTTCTGTTTAATATTTACCATTTATTGTCATTACTGCCACGTGTGGTGGAGAAGTGTATTGTACTGTGGCAACCCCTACGAACCACAGCTGAGAAATTGATATTTCTTGGAGGCCCTCTCAGGGGCACTTGCAGCCCAACAATAGGCCCTGGCCCTATGGTTAAACACAATTTTATATAATGTTATGCCAATATGATTGTAGCTATCAGCTACAAGGGCAGAGCATTTAGTTTACGTGCAGTGTTTTTTAATCTTCCACAACAATAGCATCGGTGTGCATAAATCAGCTACTAAATGCTGAAAAAGATTCATCTCAAGAATTTAAAGTACTCACTCCTCTTCTGTCCCCTGCACAAACAGGTGAAAAAAATAAAAAGCTTCAAGAAAGAGAGGCAGAGAGGAGGTAGCAGAATGTTTCAGAAGATCCAGGACCGTCGCAATAAGTGGTCCGTGACTCCCGGGGGGAAGAGAGTTTTTGGAGTGCGTCGGTAAGAGTCCAGTTTGCCCTACATGGTCCTGCTGACTGGAAATAGAGACAACACCAAACCTCTTGTTTTTTCTTGTTTTCACTTTCCTGAATAATGAGCCAATAACAAACAATTGTATTTCATATTTCCAGAGTGATTGCCACTCCTCCCCTTTTAACACCTCTATGCCATTAAATTCCTCTGAGTCATGAAATCTTAGAGTAAAATGTAACATTTTATGTCAGCCTCAGTTAGTGGCCTTGGCTTGGATTTCAACATTTAACTTTCTTCATTGTTTTATCTTTTATCTGAAGGTCTTTTATGTTGCAGTGCCAAGTGGCTATTTTTTAAGGACCAATTTTCCCTCTTTTAAACCAGGTCCACATTTTCCACCATTTAATGATACATGCTGATGGTCAGCTGAGTTTTTTTTGGTCAATAGTAGTAAACCTAAAATGGAATGGAATGATACAATCCATTGTTCTGCTTGGTCCACAATTCCTGGTTCAGTTGTTTAAAGGTAACATTTCACCGTATTTATGCAGCATTTTTAGGGAGGAAGAGGTAGCACCTCTTTGAATTTGGACCTTTCTTATTCTTAACGTCACTATTCACGGTTCTTTGTTGTGAGATTAAAGGGTTCAGTCTTTTCCAGTGGCATATCCACATGTTAATTTCTGTCCCCTCCTTGTTATACTTCTATGCAAGTTTTTTCTGCTGGTCCCCTCCAAAACTGGGCTGAGACTCAGGAAGTCCTCAACTCCATTTACACTCAACTCCTTATCGATCTTTGCAACACATTGTTGCATTCTGTACAAACTGGTTTATACTTGCATAAACTGCGTGGCATCATCTTGCATCAATCAGGGCCCAGACGTAACAACAGTGCTTTTCCAAAGTGTACAGTCCATCCTATGCTGTAAAGATTTGCCCGTGCACTTCTTTCCATTCTAGAGGCCTTAAATTGGCTATAAAAAGAAGTAGTGTTCTGTAAATGTATCCTAAAAAAAAGATAGATCTTCAATGTGCTACTACAACTTTGATCAATTGATTGATGTTACCTGCAAGTGTGTTTTTGTCTGTGTTATTGTGCACTACAACATGCACAGTGCAGAGGACGCACCATTCAATCTCAAAAATGGACACAAAGGAGGAACAATTATCAGGGTGAATGGATGCTCCACACATGTTTGCACCACCTTTTCTCACCAGGGTAGGACACCTTTCATAATGAAAGTGGTTCCTTCCAGCGCTGTAGTTGAATAGAAAGGTGCAATAAAATTGTGACTTTTGTGAGATGCTCCTGTTTTGAATTTGTGCTGTTCCCACTATGTGTTGTATACTTCTAGTATATCAACAGCAAGCCAGACTCGGGTTTCACGAGCCAAGATC
Organism: Nerophis ophidion; assembly: GCF_033978795.1. Classification (NCBI taxonomy): domain Eukaryota; kingdom Metazoa; phylum Chordata; class Actinopteri; order Syngnathiformes; family Syngnathidae; genus Nerophis; species Nerophis ophidion. The sequence continues at coordinate 7,855,529 of NC_084633.1, read as the reverse complement.
AGACCGTATTGCTCTTTTTATTGTTGACGGATATAACACTTTTATGAGACAAATCACGATTTTAACTTCTCTTAAAAGCAGAATAACAAAAAATAAATATGATTGACATCATGCATTACTTAGTATTCAATCACAAATACTATGGCATTATAATTTGCTTAAACAACTGTAGAAAATCTTGTAAGAGCGTTACAAATGAATATGCGACTTACATGCAGATTGCTGTAGACGAAATAACCACGACATGATGAATGTTGACGGCACATACAAATAGCTGCAGCCAAGTAGCTACAAAAATGATCTCTAATAATGCATATCAGACACTTAAAGGAACCATATGTAGTATTGTGGCCAGAAATGGTACTACAAATACAGTCCAAATTCTGTAGTCCCCTACAACACAGCCAAATCCGAATCCTACTCCCAAAATGGCAATCGACGAGTCCTACGCTGTAGGTTTTGTCTTGTTTATGCTTCTTGCAATATGGTTTACTATGTAATTATGCCACATTTTACTTAGCCAATTTATTTGTAAAGTTACCCAGCAATATTTCTGTCAGGAGTTGGGACAGATTGTTGGCATTACCCTGCTAAAATGTCTAGTTTGACAGCACTGACCACCATATAAATAATTATATATAATACATTATATATCCCGTAGGCCTACTTTGATGGCAAGCCAAGGTCAACAGTAAAATGAGCGCCACATTTCGTTGAGCATAACCCCATGTTGCATCCAACCTGACGCACTGCATTCCTCAAGTTCATAATGTGAGTCAAGGCAGGTGGCCAAATACTTTGGGCAATATAGTGTATATTGTTAGATGAATAGGTCAGTGTTATCAATACTGAACATGATTGCAGTTCAATGGCTAATCAATAAGTTTGATGATTAAAGCTAATTATTTTTTTTCAAGATGACAATCACTATTTTGTGCCAAAATTGTATATTAAAAAAAAGCCCAATCAATACAATAATAATCCGTCCATTAGTACAAATTTGTAATACAATCAATGTTGGAACTATTGTTTAGTTAAATGTATTGACCTATAAACCTTTTTAAAACAGGATGATACTTTATTGGTTGATATTTTTATATGAAATGGAATTTAAAAATGTTTAATGATAATTTATGCAATTATTTGTTGTATTATTTAATGACAGTTTTGATTATGTTAAGGCGTATTTATTTAGCAGCCTTTTGATTTGACGATGCTGCAGGGCATTTGAAAGCTTAATAGAAACCTACTTGAATAAAACTAAAATAATAAGTCTCTCATTTATAGTGCCATTTAATATCCTGTCTGACACATTTGATAATTAAAGGCCTACTGAAATGAGATTTTCTTATTTAAACGGCGATAGCAGGTCCATTCTATGTGTCACACTTGATCATTTCGTGATATTGCCATATTTTTGCTGAAAGAATCTAGTAGAGACATCGACGATAGAGTTCGCAACTTTTGGTTGCTAATAAAAAAGCCTTGCCTGTACTGTAAGTAGCAGATGATGGTGGGCGTGACGTCATGGGTGGTGGAGCTCCTCACATCCTCACATTGTTTATAATCGTTGCCACCAGCAGCGAGAGCGATTCGGACCGAGAAAGCGACGATTTCCCCATTAATTTGAGCGAGGATGAAAGCTTCGTGGATGAGGATAGTGAGAGTGAAGGACTAGTCAATAAAAAAAAAGGTGAGGGCAGTGGGAGCGATTCAGATGTTATTAGACACATTTACTAGGATAATTCTGGAAAATCCCTTATCTGCTTATTGTGTTACTAGTGTTTTAGTGAGATTATATGGTACCTGAAAGTCGGAGGGGTGTGGCTACGGGTGTGGTGACCGCCAGTGTCTCCGGTGGGAGGAGGTAAGAGAGTCCGCAGCTGCAGGAGGACGCAAGCTCTGCTCATGTCTACGGTAAGAGCCGACTTATTACCACAATTTTCTCCCCGAAACCTGTCGGTTGACATGTGGTCGGGAACCATATTCGCTTGACCGCTCTGTTCCATAGTAAAGCTTCATCTTTGGGAATGTAAACAAGGAAACGCCGGCTGTGTTTGTGTTGCTAAAGGCAGCTGCAATACACCGCTTCCCACCCACATCTTTCTTCTTTGACTTCTCCATTATTAATTAAACAATTTGCAAAAGATTCAGCAACACAGATGTCCAGAACACTGTGTAATTACGCGAAAGCAGACTACTTATAGCTTGGATCGGGCTGGAAAAAAATGTCCGCTACAACCCGGGACGTCACGAGTACGTGTCATCATACCGACATTTTCAACAGGATACTTAGCGCGAAATTTAAAATTGCAATTTAGTAAACTAAAAAGGCCGTATTGGCATGTGTTGCAATGTTAATATTTCATCATTGATATATAAACTATCAGACTGCGTGGTCGGTAGTAGTGGGTTTCAGTAGGCCTTTAAAATTATTTTTTTTCTATGGACAGCATGTAGATGTACATAATTGCATGAATAATGGAGATGATTAAAAAATATACCATTTGTATTTTTTAAATATACGAACACCTTTTGCAGCTTATAAACACATGTCACGTGACTGTTGGCCGCTTCCTATCATGTGACTCAGGTCAATTTGTGAAGCCGGGAAAGTCTGTTGTTGACGTCACGTGTGGTGGGCGGGGCTTGCCATGTAGGTGTGCCACAAAAAAAAAAAAAGAATCTGACTTCCGCCCGGCGAGCATTTCCATTTCGAAGCAGCTGTGTGTTGACAACACAAACACATCACAACGCTCGGTGTGTGTAGTTGAAACAAAGTCCAACATCTATAAAGTGCGGCTGCGTCATGTAAAATTTATAGTGGCGGTGAGGTGGACGCTTTAAAGAAGATACTAGAAGCTTCAGGGCGCTGCTTTGGGCCGTTCGGCGCCTTGAGACAGCATCAAGCCGTCTGACAGCACCAGGATGGAGGGAGACACTCAAGGTTTGTCCTTATAACTCTTTTATTATTCTTACATTTATCATTCTATCCATCTCTATGACTATGTTCGAAGTCATCATTTTCAACGATAATCCTCATTGATGTTCAAATGTCAGCTTTTACCGCCACTCCCTGGTTATAAACATCTAATTATTTCACGTCACGCTGCAGCTATGACGACATTCTGACTCTTCACATGTATGTCAACACTACATGCGAAAGTTTGTGAATATATAAAGCAAAACATATTCCTAAACATAGTCTGATGTCAGCTCGCAATGAGCTCTTGCGATTTTGTATGAATTATTTATCATTTGAAGTTTCTGTCTTCTTGCAGTGCATCTCAAAATAGAACCGCAATGGCCTCATTCCAACACAGGGCTGGTTTTTGCTAAAAAGTTGGTGCTTAAAATTCACTCACACATTAAACAACAATTGTAAAATATTACAAAAAAATTATGTAAATATTTGGCTGCATCCATTTTCACCCTTTTTTCCCTGTGTGAGATTTACAGTAGGGAAGAGATTCATATGGTAAAAATAAAAAATGGTAAATGGGTTGTACTTGTATAGCGCTTTTCTACCCCTTTAATTTTCAGAGATACTGAATTTGGGGGTTTCAGTAATTGTCAGTACTAATCATTAAAATTTAAAGAAATAAACATTTCAAATATATCACTATGTGTGTAATGAATTGATATAATTTGTAAGTTTCACGTTCTGAATATAATTACTGAAATAAATCAACTTTTTCATGATATTCTAATAATATGACCAGCACCTGTATATATCAGTACATCCATCCATCCATCCATATAATAATAAAAATACAATGGATATATAATTAATTTAATGGGTTATTATGTAAAAGTTCAGCTCCTACCTTGTTTACTTCTGTGTGTTTTTTAATCAATCAGAAATATCAAGAAATATATTTTTCCCATCATCCCACTTAATTGATTTGTGAATTATAGTGAGGTGAAGTGAATTATATTTATATAGCGCTTTTCTCTAGTGACTCAAAGCGCTTTACATAGTGAAACCCAAAATCTAAGTTAAATTTAAACCAGTGTGGGTGGCACTGGGAGCAGGTGGGTAAAGTGTCTTGCCCAAGGACACAACGGCAGTAACTAGGATGGCGGAAGCGGGAATCGAACCTGCAACCCTCAAGTTGCTGGCACGGCCACTCTACCAACCGAGCCAGCCATTTAAAAGGTTATTTGGATTTTTTTTATGTTGATTGGACCTTTTTTTTAAATATTATATCCACAAAGTTTAATGAGCAGGTGGTGTTATGTGTGACCATGTTTGTTGAATTTTTGTACTGGTTGATTTTTTTTTCCTGCCCCATGACTAGGAAAGGTTGTTTGGATTGGGTTATATAAGTGACTGCTGTACTCCAAAAAATTGGAAGTATAGTTTAAAGCAGTGTTACTTTTGTTGGCCACCAGATGGGGACAAAATGGCAGCTCTCAAACCCCTGGGATAAGGCAGTGGTTCTCAGCCTTTTTTCAGTGATGTACCCCCTGTGAACATTTTTTTAAATTCAAGTACCCCCTAATCAGAGCAAATTATTTTTGGTTGGAAAAAAAGAGATAAAGAAGTAAAATACAGCAATATGTCATCAGTTTCTGATTTATTAAATTGTATAACACTGCAAAAATATTGCTCATTTGTAGTGGTCTTTCTTGAACTATTTGGAAAAAAATAAATAAAAACTTAAAGTGCCCTCTTTGGGGATTGTAATAGAGATCCATCTGGATTCATGAACTTAATTCTAAACATTTCTTCATAAAAAAAGAAATTTTTGACATCAATATTTATGGGAAATGTCCACAAAAAATCTAGCTGTCAACACTGAATATTACATTGTTGCATTTCTTTTCACAGTTTATGTACTTACATTCATATTTTGCAGAAGTATTATTCAATAAATATATTTATAAAGGATTTTTGAATTGTTGCTATTTTTAGAATATTTAAAAAAAAATCTCACGTACCCCTTGGCATACCTTCAAGTACCCCCAGGGGTACGCGTACCCCCATTTGAGAACCACTGTGATAAGGATACACCACTTCTGGCCAAAATGTTTATTTTTCAACTTGAGTCTGATTGAGCTTGTGCCGTCTCGCGGGCCAAAATAAAGACGCCAGCAGGTGGCATTTAGTTTGGACACCCCTGGACTACTGCAATGCCCTGCGTTCTGGTCTTCCTAAAAACAAAACCCGTTCAGTTACTCCAAAACTCAGCCACTCATGTGCTGACAAGGACATGATTAACATTTTGGGTTGCCGACCCCTGTAATTGAACAGGAAATCTGAAGAAACACACATTATTGCAAAAAATATTCACCATGAAGGGTGAAAATTTTCTGCGGTGAGATGGCGACTTGTCCAGGGTGTACATCGCCTTCCGTCCGAATGCAGCTGAGATAGGCACCAGCGACCCCAAAAGGGACAAGCGGTAGGAAATGGATGGGTGAAAAATTTACATACGCCTCTCAGTGTGATGCAGTGTAATTTTTCCACAATAATACACACACTGTTTGATTGCATTATTACTCTGTTAAAGACATTTATTACATTGTAGAGTTGTGGCGGGCATGTGCACGTGCAAGCTCACTTCCTCTGTAGTCTAGATGAGTTCCACCGTGGTGCAGAGGCAGCTTGCTGTGGTTGATGTGGGCGTGGGTGTCATCTCTCCTGTGTGTCTGAACCCCCCTCCTCCCTCAATCATGTCTGACACACACACACACACACATGCACACACACTTGCACACCTGCATGTTTTTTTATATCCCGTCTTCTGTCAACTCTATGCGATGCTCTCATGAACAAAGCTCCTTCCTTCTGTGAAGAGCTGTCAAAAGTCCCAGGTGCAGCATCAGACAAATCTCAGAGGACCTTGTATCCTCTAGTCTGTCAGGTAAATCAAGAGTTTAAAATAAACATTGATGTGCTCATTAAAATGCACTGATTGTCGATGGCTATGAAAATAGCAACCTTCCCTCTAGAGATCTGCATGAACACAGTGGCAGCTCAAAATGACAGTGTGATGCTTTAATGCAGTGGTTCTCAACCTTTTTTCAGTGAAGTACCCCCTGTGAACATGTTTTTCATTCAAGTACCCCCTAATCAGAGCAAAGCCGTATTGGTTGAAAAAAAAGAGATACAAGTAGTAAAATACAGCACTATGTCATCAGTTTCTGATTTATTAAATTGTATAAAAGTGCAAAATTTTGCTCATTTGTAGTGGTCTTTCTTGAACTATTTGGAAAAAAAGATATAAAAATAACTAAAAACTTGTTGAAAAATAAACAAGTGATTCAATTATAAATGAAGATTTCTACACATAGAAGTAATCATCCACTTAAAGTGTCCTCTTTGGGGATTGTAATAGAGATCCATCTGGATTCATGAACTTCATTCTAAACATTTCTCCACAAAAAAATACATCTTTAACATCAATATTTATGGAACATGTCCACAAAAAATCTGGCTGTCAACACTGAATATTGCATTGTTGCATTTCTTTTCACAGTTTATGAACTTATATACTGAGGTAAAGTCTAAGTTCATTGTGTTTTTTAAAATGCACATTTTTTTCCTCAGAATTTTTCACTAGCTTGAAGTGTTTTGACAAAACGATTATTTGTGATATGTACATTTTCAGAATGTGCTTGTTCTATTTTGGCAAAAAAAACAAAAAAAAAACAATCTGAAGTTGTTGTAGTTGTATTTTTAAGTTATTATGCCATGATTTTAACCGTAGGCTTCACGGTGGCAGAGGGGTTAGTGCGTCTGCCTCACAATACGAAGTTCCTGCAGTCCTGGGTTCAAATCCAGGCTCGGGATCTTTCTGTGTGGAGTTTGCATGTTCTCCCCGTGAATGTGTGGGTTCCCTCCGGGTACTCCGGCTTCCTCCCACTTCCAAAGACATGCACCTGGGGATAGGTTGATTGGCAACACTAAATTGGCCCTAGTGTGTGAATGTGAGTGTGAATGTTGTCTGTCTATCTGTGTTGGCCCTGCGATGAGGTGGCGACTTGTCCAGGGTGTACCCTGCCTTCCGCCCGATTGTAGCTGAGATAGGCGCCAGCGCCCCCCGCGACCCCGAAAGGGAATAAGCGGTAGAAAATGGATGGATGGATGGATTTTAACCGCCCGGCCCACATGCATTTTATTCCATGCGGCCGCTGAGCTAAAATGAGTTTGGAACCCCTGATTTAAACATACATTCATATTTTGTTGCAGTATTATTCAATAAATATATTTATAAAGGATTTTTGAATTGTTGCTATTTTTGGAATATATATTTTTTTAAATCTCACGTACCCCTTGGCATACCTTCAAGTACCCCCAGGGTACTGCTTTAATGTACTCCCAGCGCACTGTTACGTCAATAGTTAGCATTCAGCGCCATCCTTCCTGGCCCATTATTAGTCATTGGAGGTGAGGCTAACATTAGAGTGTTACGTAGGAGGCCCACCAACACGCACCGTTTCGTTTTTTTTTTTTACAGAAAATGGGGGTAATGTGTCAACAAACAGGAAGTGTGGAGGCAAACATTGCGTGGATCTTAAATTTAAAGTCATATGCAGATATTTTAAGGCTTGTGTGTGTGTGTGTGTGTGTGTGTGTGTGTGTGTGTGTGTGTGTGTGTGTGTGTGTGTGTGTGTGTGTGCGCGTGCGTGTGCGTGTGTGTGTGAGACACATGTAGGCTTGGTTCGAGATTATAAGAGTCATAGCACATTGTCTCCACCTGGTGGCAGTCTTTGTAATTATAACCAACCTGGAGCAAAGAAGTCAGATGCACCGTTTGTTTAGGCCTAGAGATGGCTTTTTTGCCGATATCCCATATTCCGAAATTGTCCAACTCTTATTTACCGATTCCGATATTAACCGATACTGATATATACAGTCATGGAATTAACACATTGTTATGCCTAATTTTGTTGTGATGCCCCGCTGGATGCATTAAACCATGTAACAAGGTTTTCCAAAATAAATCAACTCAAGGTATGGGAAAAATGTGCCAACACGACACTGCCATATTTATTATTGAAGTCACAAAGTGCATTCTTTTTTTAACATGCCTCAAAACAGCAGCTTGGAATTTGGGACATGCTCTCCACGAGAGAGCATGAGGAGGTTGGGGTGGGCGGGGTTGGGGGGTTGAAGCGGGGGGGTGTCGGGGATAGCGGGGGTGTATATTGTAGAGTCCCGGAAGAGTTAGTGCTGCTAGGGGTTCTGGGTATTTTTTCTGTTGTGTTACGGTGCGGATGTTCTCCTGAAATGTGTTTGTCATTTTTGTTTGGTGTGGGTTCACAGTGTGGTGCATTTTTGTAACAGTGTTAAAGTTGTTTATATGGCCACCCTCAGTGTGACCTGTATGGCTGTTGACCAAGTATGCTTGCATTCATTTGTGTGTGTGAAAAGTCTTGGATATAATGTGATTGGGCCAGCATGCTAATGCAGTGCCTTTAAGGCAGGCCCCCAATACTATTGTCCGGGTGGAAATCGGGAGAACTTCGGGAGAATGCTTGCCCCGGGAGATTTTCGGGAGGGGCACTGAAATTCGTCAGTCTCTAAGGATAATCGGGAGGGTTGACCAGTATGACTGGGAGACGCAACTGCTCTGTACTTCTCCCTACATCCATGTACAACTCTGTAAAGCAGCGTGTTAAAAAGTCATAAATTCTACTTTTTGAAACCGATACCGATAATTTCCGATATTACATTTTAAAGCATTTATCGGCCGATAATATCGGCAGTCCGATATTATCGGACATCTCTATTTAGGGGCCCATATTATTCCACATTTGCAGCAATGAGATGGTGCCACAATAATGTATTGGAAGTGTGTTGGCCAAAGACTATAGCCTTGTTGAAGAGGGAATTTAGTTTAAAGATGCTTCTAGTGATCCTTGGTAATGTGCGGATCGGTAATGAAGTATCGATAGTGCCAAAAGCAGATCTTTGTGGTCGAATACTCGTGTCAAACTCAATATCCGGCCCGTCGAATCATTTAACGTGCCCCACCTTGTTATTTAAATTGTTCTGCCATTTTATTTTATGTGGTCCGCCACATTATTTATGTGGTCCGCCACATCATAGTATGTAGCCCGACTTGTCATTTAATGTGGTCTGGATGCTTATGCAAAATGTGTAACGATGCTAAGCACACCTGTGAAGTGAAAACAGTCAATCCATCCTGGACTATCATGACACAGTCAAACATTTCAGAGAGTCATGCACGGCCAGTTATCTGGAAATCAATTTCAATAAAACAAGAAATATGGTTCAATCCCCCCTCACCTCAGCACCCCATCATCATAAACACACAAACAGTTAAAACAGTTGACACTTTTAAATACCTGGGCGTAACCTTGGACAATAAACTCACCTTTGATCACCATGCCAGGGACATTCAAAAAAGAAGTCAACAAAGACTGTCAGCCATCCATAAACTTAAAGGACTTTATGTTGCACCTCTCCTCCTGTTATAACTTTACCAAAGCATTGTTCAATCATCGGCTTACCCACACCCAACATTTCAGATCCAAACCACAGGTCCATCATTAGACTGGGAAACAAAATAGTCCAGGAAATGACTCACCCACTACACCAATACATCATCCCACTACGATCAGGACGCAGGTACAGAACTATCAAATTCTGGAGGGTCTGCCTCGGGAAAAGCCTTATCCCTGCAGCTATAGCCGTCCTAAACAGCAGGCCGGGCTGACCTTTCTGAGAAGCCTGTAAATGTGTTGGTCATGTATGATGTCTTTTTGTTATTTTTGTTCGTGATGTGTGATGTCTAATGTTTAAATGTATGGCAGTGAAAATGAATTTCCCCTACGGGGCCCAATATATCTAATTCTAAATCCAAAACCATTTCAGGTGACTACCTGAAATGGCATTTTCACGAGATAATGCCAAGAGTGTGCGAAAAAATAATTGGAACAAAGGGTGGCTATTTTGAAGAAACTATAATGCAAAACATGTTTTCAGTTATTTCACCTTTTTTTTGTTAGTACATAACTCCACACATGTTCATTTATAGGGTTGATGCCTTCAGTGACAATCTACAATGTAAATAGTCATGAAAATATAGAAAACGCATTGAATGAGAAGGTGTGTACAAACTTTTGGCTTGTAATGAAAGGGCAGGATATACTGTGTAAAATACATCGGAAAGTTGTATAAATGTTCCTAACAGCCCCAATAATATCTGTAGCAATATGTTTACAGAGTGGAGCAGATAGCTGTAGAAAACAATAGATTGGATAGGCAGAGTTGTGGTTTGCCTGAAGGCAAACTAAATTAATTTAAAATAATCACACTTAATACATCACAGCATTTTACCAGGATATAATGTAATCATTAGTGTGTGTGTGACAATCATTGGTACTTTAATTTTAATTTTAAATTACCCTCGTGGCTGTGAGCAGTAAAGATGATACATCAGCACCGATTGGCACGCCATCATCGCTTGTGTTTTGATGATCTTGGTTGTTTTGTCATGTGGGGAAAAAGAACACAAATATGCCCCGACCAATTAATGTTTGGACTAAGAAAAGTAATTGCAACCCCCTCCTGAACCAGCAGGGTTTTTTTGTCACAGTCGGTAGAGTGAGACTGGGCCACACCAAGTATTCATTTCACAATCATGTTTTGACCACGTAATTAAATAAGACTTCAAGCAGCTGTGGTGACCCTGAGGTATGGTGGGCTTTTAATTGTTAAATTGAATGTCAAAATGTTATATTACCGTATATTACATATGAATTTCTCAAGGAGATGGTAAGAGACACTTCCGCTTGCTAACAGGAGGTTGCTCATTGTGTTTCCCAATGTGTCTTTTGTGTCTGCACCATTATTTTAGTTATTGTTATTTCTAGTAGGATATATATATATATATATATATATATATATATATATATATATATATATATATATATATATGATAGTACCAATTAAATATGTCATTATTAGCAGCCCAGGGTGGCAGGGTCGCATTTACGCTGAACTATCAAGTTTTGTGCAGGGTCACAAAATATGTTTGCAAGTGTGCATGTTTCTCTCTGTTTGTCAATATGCAAATTGCGTGTCCAAGGAAAAGCATTGAGTTTGAACTTTGTGAGGGCGTTATTGGATGGTTGTCTGTACTTCCTGGGGAGGTAGCCACCGTCTGCAGACTGTCATCAGCACAGAGAAGCTTGTTACGATATATTAAATATTAAAAATCTTTACTGTACATTAAACATATGTTTCTTATTGCATTCAAAGAACTATTTTGGCCTTAAATAAAATAGTGAACATACAAGACAACTTGTCTTTTAGTAGTAAGTAAGCAAACACAGGCTCATAATATACTGTAGCTGCTGACATATGCAGTAAGATATTGTGTAATTTCTTATTCTATTATTATGTCAACATTATGGGGGACAACAGGTACAGCATGTCGTATTCATCTATTATTTTACTGTTAATATCTGGTTATTTTCCGTTTCAACATGATCTATCTACACTTCTGTTAAAATGTAATAAACACTTATTCTTCTGTTTGGGTACTCTCCATTTACGTTGGATGATACCACAAATTTAGGTATCGATCCGATACCAAGTAGTTACAGGATCATTCATTGGTCATATTCAAAGTCCTCATGTGTCCACGGACATTTTTCTTAAGTTTTAAAACTTAATATAAATTAAAAAAAATTAAAATAGATTTTATGAAGATAAAAAAATATCGATGTAATCATAGTAGTATCGAGTAAATACACTCTTGTACTTGATATCATTACTGTGGATGTCAGGTGTAGATCCACCCATGGCATTTGTTTACATTCAGGAACGGCGTCTTTAGCTGTGAGCTACGGTGTGTAGTGAAGCATGTTTAGCTATTCCTCGTCCTGCAGGGATGATACTTGTAAGAAACTTACTTTATTTGTCGCCATGGAGACAAGGATCAGTGATTTAGAAGTAGCTAGAACACTGCTGACTGCGGTTGGATGGTAGCTGCTAGATAGCTAGCCATGTCTTAAAGCACCTCTTCCTGAGGGCATTTCAGTGTTATAACTTCACCTTTGTCATTAGTTTTTAGGCCAAAATGTGTTAGTTCTCCCTTTTCTCTCTACACACTGTCTGCTTGTAAGTACTCCGTGATTGTGCGCTGTCGAACATGCTCCAGCAAAACCAGCAATGTCATGACGTGATGACGTGCCGTAATGCCCGGTAAAAAGAAAACTAAAGAAAAAACAAATGGGGAACGGTACTTTTCAAACAGAGTATAGTACGTTTCTTTATTCATTTGTACCGCAATATGTGTATATATGTATGTATATGTATATGTATGTTTATGTGTAAATGTATGTATATGTGTATATGTTTATATATATATATATATATGTGTATGTGTATATATATATATATATATATGTATGTATGTGTGTAATATATACAGTATATGTATATATATATGTGTGTATGTATGTATGTATATATATATATATATATGTATATATATATATATATATATGTGTGTGTGTATATACAAACCCCGTTTCCATATGAGTTGGGAAATTGTGTTAGATGTAAATATAAACGGAATACAATGATTTGCAAATCCTTTTCCACCCATATTCAATTGAATATGGGTTGTCTTTGTAGCATATTCAACTGAATATGGGTTGAAAATGATTTGCACATCACTGTATTCCATTTATATGTACTGTACATCTAACACAATTTCCCAACTCATATGGAAACGGGGTTTGTAGAACCTCAGGGGGTTGAACTAATCTAATGTCAGTTATAAAAAAAAAATATTTTTTTTAAAATGAACATATTTAAATACGTTTTCCACTTGTGTGTGCACACACGTGTACATTCGCAGATGGGAAAGAGAGCGAGGAGGAGAAAAGGGGCAAGGAGAAAGGCTGAGACACCAACAAAAAAAGAGGAACCGGCTGAAAGCAGAAGTGGTGTCCGCCTCAGGACAAGCCACACCTTCTACTGAATTGAATTGACAGGAAAGTACATGAGTGTAGTACGTAAGGGATCAGACACGTTCATCTGACGCTCTTGGATTAGGTAAAGAGCAGCAACTACAGCATACCTGGCAGGGACATTTACAACTTCCTGTTTACTTCCGTCACTCACCTTTTAGACTGTGGAGTTTGGAGACATGGGGACAGTGAGTGAACTGTGCGTGTCCAGCCTTCAGTCCTTCTTGTGTCCAGCTGTGGAAGCCGTCCAGCAAGATGCAGGTAACCTCTGAAGTTACATTCCCCGCTCGTACGCATAGTAGTCAAATTACCAGGCTTCACTACACATCTTTAAAGGCCTACTAAAACCCACTACTACCGACCACGCAGTCTGATAGTTTATATATCAATGATGAAATATTAACATTGCAACACATGCCAATATGGCCTTTTTAGTTTACTAAATGGCCATTTTAAATTTCCCGGGAGTTTCTTGTTGAAAACGTCACGGAATGATGATGTGTACGCGTGACGTCATGGACTGTTAGGAAATATTAGCGCTGCGCACACACACAGCTAAAAGTCGTCTGCTTTATCCGCATAATTACACAGTATTTTGGACATCTGTGTTGCTGAATCTTTTGCAATTTGTTCAATTAATAATGTGGAAGTCAAAGTAGAAAGATGGAGTTGGTAAGCTTTAGCCTTTGGCCACACAAACACACGGTGATTCCTTGTTTAAAATTCCCTGAGGTGAAGCTTTCCTATGGATCAGAGAGATCAAGCGAACATGGATCCCGACCAAATGTCAACCAGCAGTTTTCGGTGAGAAAATTGTGGTAAAAAGTCGCCACTTACCGGAGATCAGCTGAGCTTGTGCCGTCCATACAGCTGCCTTCAACTTCCATCAGACACTGGCCTCAAGACACCCCTGGACAAACCCCTCCGACTATCAGGTTCTATTAAACTCACGAAAACACTAGCAACACAATAGAAAGATAAGGGATTTCCCAGAATTATCCTAGTAAATGTGTCTAAAAACATCTGAATCCGTACCAATGCAATCGTGTTTTTTATTTTTTTAACTTGATTTTGTATTTTTTTATTTTTTTTCTAGTCCGTCGCTATCAATATCCTCAAACACAAATCTTTCATCCTCGCTCAAATTAATGGGGAAATTGTCGTTTTCTCGGTCCGAATAGCTCTTTTTGTTGGAGGCTCCCATTAAAAACAATGTGAGGTTGTGAGGAGCCCTCAACGGGTGACGTGATCGTTTGCGACTTACGGTAAAGGCAATGCTCTTCTGTTAGCGACCAAAAGTTGCTATCCTTGATTTTCTCTACTAAATCCTTTCAGTAAAAATATGGCAATATCGCGAAATGATCAAGTATGACACATAGAATGGACCTGATACCCCCTTTTAAATAAGAAAATCTCATTTCAGTAGGCCTTTAGATAAAGGCTGGATCCTTGCCAAAGAGTCACCACAGACAACATGGGAACTGTAGGTTTGACCATTTTGATTTCCTTATGAGCTTAACTCACATGTTGTTGCTGGTAAAATGTGACTGTAATGTTAGCAATGTAGCTATGCTGTGCTAATGTTGCTAACATTCCGTGTCCTTCTGTCCCACCCCTCAAAGTTACCTTGTTCTCGTATGACAGGGGGTCCAGCTTTAAGGACCGCATACAAATTGAAGGATGTTTGGGGCCACTTTGATGCGTTAAACAAATCCAACGAAAGTTAAAATCAAAATAAACAAAGCATATTAGGGTAATATCTCATAACAAGTTTTATTGATAATACAGCACGGTGGGAGAGGGGTTGGTGCATGTGCCTCACAATATGAAGGTCCTGAGTAGTCCTGAGTTCAATCCCAGGCCCGGGATCTTTCTGTGTGGAGTTTGCATGTTCTACCCATGCCTGCGTGGGTTCTCTCCGGGTACTCCGGCTTCCTCCCACTTCCAAAGACATGCACCTGGGGATAGGTTGATTGGTAACACTAAATTGGCCCTAGTGTGTGAATGTGAGTGTGAATGTTGTCTGTCTATCTGTGTTGGCCCTGCGATGAGATGGCGACTTGTCCAGCGTGTACCGCGCCTTCCGCCCAAATGCAGCTGAGATAGGCTCCAGCGCCCACCGCCACCCCGAAAGGGACAAGCGGTAGGAAATGGATGGATAATACAGTGGAACCTCGATTTACAAACTTAATTGGTTCTTGAACGAGGTCCGCAAACCGAGCCACCCTTTGCTCTGACTCTCCTGGCATTCTCTCGATGAGCTTCAAGCACACCTGTGAAGTGAAAACCATTTTAGGCTTTGAAGCTCATCGAGAGAATGCCACGAGTGTGCGAAGCGGTAATCCGAGCAAAGGGTGGCTATTTTTGAAGAAACTAGAATATAAAACATGTTTTCAGTTATTTCACTTTTTTTCGGTATGTACATAACTCCACATGTGTTCATTCATAGTTTTGATGCCTTCAGTGACAATCTACAATGTAAATAGTAGGGCTGCGAATCTTTGGGTGTCCCACGCTTCGATTCAATATCGATTCTTGGGGTCACGATTCGATAATAAATCGATTTTTTTCGATTCAACGCGATTCTCGATTCAAAAACGATATTTTTCCGATTCAAAACGATTCTGTATTCATTCAATACATAAGATTTCAGCAGGATGTACCCCAGTCGGCTGACATGCCAGCAGAGTAGTAGATTTTTTTAAAAAGGCTTTTATAATTGTAAAGGACAATGTTTTATGAACTGATTGCAATAATGTAAATTTGTTTTAACTATTAAACGAACCAAAAATATGACTTATTTTATCTTGGTGAAAACATTGGACACAGTGTGTTGTCAAGCTTATGAGATGCGATGCAAGTGTAAGCCACTGTGACACTATTGTTCTTTTTCTTTTTTATAAATGTCTAATGATAATGTCAATAAGGGATTTTTAATCACTGCTATGCTGAAATTATAACTAATATTGATACTGTTGTTGATAATATTCATTTTTGTTTCACTACTTTTGGTTTATTCTGTGTCGTATTTGTGTCTCCTCTCAATTGCTCTGTTTATTGCAGTTCTGAGTGTTGCTGGGTCAGGTTTGGTTTTGGAATTGAATTGCATTGTTATGGTATTGCTGTGTAGTGGTTTGTTGGATTGATAAAAAAAAAAAAAAATCGAATCGAATCGCACAACGTATTCGAATCGATTTTTTCCCACACCCCTAGTAAATAGTCATGAAAATAAAGAAAACGCATTGAATGAGAAGGTGTGTCCAAACTTTTGGCCTGTGATGTATTCCATGCATCTATTACATTGGACACGTGCAGACTTAAAGTGATACTAGAGATGTCCAATAATGGCAATTTTTGCCGATATTCCGATATTGTCCAACTCTTAATTACCGATACCGATACCGATATATACAGTCGTGGAATTAACACATTATTATGCGTAATTTTGTGGTGATGCCCCGCTGGATGCATTAAACAATGTAACAAGTTTTTCCAAAATAAATCAACTCAAGTTATGGAAAAAAATGCCAACACCGCACTGCCATATTTATTATTGAAGTCACAAAGTGCATTATTTTTTTTAACATGCCTCAAAGCAGCAGTTTGGAATTTTGGACATGCTCTCCCTGAGAGAGCATGAGGAGGTTGAGGTGGGTGAGGTTGGGGGGCAGATACGGGGTAGAGGGGGTTGTATATTGTAGCGTCCCGGAAGAGTTAGTGCTGCAAGGGGTTCTGGGTATTTGTTCTGTTGTGTTACAGTGCGGATGTTCTCCCGAAATGTGTTTGTCATTCTTGTTTGGTGTGATTTCACAGTGTGGCACATATTTGTAACAGTGTTAAAGTTGTGTATACGGCCACCCTCAGTGTGACCTGTATGGCTGTTGACCAAGTATGAATTGCATTCACTTGTGTGTGTGAAAAGGCGTACATATATGGGACTGGGCCGGCACGCAAAGGCAGTGCCTTTAAGGTTTATTGGCGCTCTGTACTTCTCCCTACATCCGTGTACCACTCCGTACAGCGGCATTTTAAAAAGTCATACATTTTACTTTTTGAAACCGATACCAATAATTTGCCGATATTACATTTTAAAGTATTTATCGGCCTATAATATCGGCAGTCCGATATTATCGGACATCTGTACTCATTACCATTAAAAGTACAGACTCACAACACAGCGTGTGGTCTCAATAGGGATTACTAAAAGCGCAAAATTCTGCATCAAAGCGATATTTCTGTTGTTGATTTTATTATTTAAAAACATTCTTGTGGGACATCTCAGACTTCTTTAAATTAGAAAAATATGAACTTTTAATTCGGTATTTGGATTGTCCAGCATGCAAACATCCAGTTCGATAGTAACGTCCACCTGATTAGTCAGATCTGGGCTGTATGCCGTGTTGACTGTGCAGGTTCCCACTGTGAGCGCTCTGAGAGGTCAGTCTGGCAGAGAGTGCTGTTGACATGACTCGACAGGTTGCGGTGAATCAGCTGACGGAGTGTGACGCATGAGGGAAGTGTCGCTGTCGCAGTGATTTTCGAAACATCTGACTCAGCACTGAAGTTAGTGTGTCTGTGTGTGTGTAAAGAGATGGCTTAGATGTGCAAATGCGGAGAAGTTCATTGGCATGTTGTGGTGAGGTCATGCGGTGACAGAACGATTTCACTGATGTTTGTCACGCAAACTAAAATGACACATGCAAGCCTTAAGGACATTTGGTGTCTGGTTTAGACATAGTTGTAATGTTTTGATTTTCAAATTTAAAAATGTATGCAAAACTCAAACTTTGTTATGTTGTGTAATTCGTAAATAAAACAGAATCACGGTGGGATAGGGGTTTGTGCGTCTGCCTCACAATACGAAGGTCCTGAGTAGTCCTGGGTTTAATCCCGGGCTCGGGATCTTTCTGTGTGGAGTTTGCATGTTCTCCCCGTGACTGCGTGGGTTCTCTTTGGGTACTCCGGCTTCCTCCCACCTCCAAAAACATGCACCTGGGGATAGGTTGATTGACAACACTAAATTGGCTGTCTATATGTATTGGCCCTGCGATGAGGTGGCGACTTGTCCAGGGTGTACGCCTCTTTCTGCCCGATTGTAGCTGAGATAGGCTCCAGCGACCCCGAAGGGAATAAGCGGTAGAAAATGGATGGATGGATAGAATGATTTGCAAATCCTTTTCAACTTATATTCAATTGAATAGTCTGCAAAGACAAGATATTTAATGTTCGAACTGAGAAACTTAATTTTTTTTTTTCAAATAATCATTGATTTATAATTCAATGGCAGCAACACATTGCAAAAAAAATTGGCACAGGGGCACTGTGTTACATGGCTTTTCCTTTTAACAACACTCAGTAAACGTTTGGGAACTGAGGAGACCAATTTTTTAAGCTTTTCAGGTGGAATTCTTTCCCATTCTCGCTTTATGTACAGCTTAAGTTGTTCAACAGTCCAGGGGTCTTCGTTGTGGTATTTTACGCTTCAAAATGCGCCACAAATTTTCTATGGGAGACAGATCAGGACTACAGGCAGGCCAGTGTAGTACCCACACTCTTTTACTACGAAGCCACGCGGTTTTAACACGTGCAGAATGTGGCTTGGCATTGTCTTGCTGAAATAAGCAGGGGCGTCTATGAAAAAGACGTTGCTTGAATGGCAACATCCATCTATCCATCCATTTTCAACGGCTTGTCCCGTTTGGGGTCGCGGGGGGTCACTGGAGCCTATCTTAGCTGCATTCGGGCAAAAGGCGGGGTACACCCTAACATATGTTGCTTCAAAACCTGTATGTACCTTTCAGCATTAATGGTGCATTCACAGATGTGTGAGTCACCCCTGCCTTGGGCACTAATACACCCCATACCATCACAGATGCTGGCTTTTGAACTTTGCGCCTGTAACTGTCCGGATGGTTACTTTCCTCTTTGGTCCGGAAGACACGACGTCCACATTTTCCAAAAACAATTTGAAATGTGGACTCGTCAGACCACAGAGCACTTTTACACTTTGCATCAGTCCATCTTAGATGACCGACTGAAGCGTTCCTGGGTGTTGTTGATAAGTGGCTTTCGCTTTGTATAGTATAGTTTTAACTTGCACTTGCAGATGTAGCGACAAACTCTAGTTACTGACAGTGGTTTTCTAAAGTGTTCGTGAGCCCATGTGGTGTTATCCTTTACACCCTGATGTCAGTTTTTGATGCAGAACCGCCTTGCTGCTTACGTGTAGTGATTTCTCCAGATTCTCTGAACCTTTTGATTGTATTATGGACCATGGTGAAATCCCTAAATTCCTTGCAATAGCTCGTTGAGAAATGTTGTTCTTTTATACTGTTGGGCAATTTGCTCACGCATTTGTTTACAAAGTGTTGACCCTCGCCCCATCCTTGTTTGCGAATGACTAAGCATTTCATGGAAGCTGTTTTTATACCCAATCATGGCACCCAAATGTTACGAATAAGTGTTTTATGAGCATTCCTCAACTTTCTCAGTCTTTTTTGCCACTTTCGCCAGCTTTTTTGAAACATGTTGCAGGCATCAAATTCCAAATGAGCTAATATTTGCAAAAAACAACAACGTTTATCAGTTAAAATTCTAAATATCTTGTCTTTGCAGTCTATCCAATTGAATATAGGTTGATAAGTATTTGAAAATCATTGTATTCTGTTTTTATTTACGATTTACCCAACATGCTAACTTCACTGTTTTTGGATTTTGTTTTATAAAGTTTGGAGTTTGTGTACAACTGCGCTGTATCAAACTGTTTACAATAATTCTCCCCTTAATTCATCCATGGAAGTTAACTCACTTTACGTTCATGAAATCTTCTGATGTCCTGTTATTGCACAATAAGGCTTATACTAGGCACACAAAACCTTGCATGCATCCGTTTCCTGAGTTGCAGAGTTTCCTGATATAGACCACACCCACTGAAATGTTATTTGCTCCTTGTGTCAGGTCCTGTTTCCATCCCCCCCATGTCAGTCATGTTACTCTTGTCAGTAATTAATCACTCAGCCCTGTTTCGGTCTCGTGGACAGAAAAGGGGGATGACAGCAAGTTCAAAAATCAGATCTTGTAATGGTTCCACAGAATGTCGAGGAAATACAAAGAGTTCTGACAAGTGTCCACCAGTCAGGTTTAGAGCTGAAATGTTGAGCATGTTGTTTTTCATCAGTGAGCAAGTTAACCTCGCGTGACGCTGCTGTTATTACGTGACTACATAATGTTAGCATGATGGTGTTGCCATGTTTTGTGTTCTCCTGTCCTACTGTGGATTGTGTGAAGATTGTTAATGAAGTGTCATGATGCTAAATCGATCAGCTGATCCGAATCTGTCTTTTATTGAGCAGTTAGAACCAGCAGTTACCTTGTTAATAATAAATAATAATGGATTAGATTTTATATCGCGCTTTTCTATTATTAGATAATACTCAAAGCGCTCACAGAGAAGTGGGAACCCATAATTCATTCACACCTGGTGGTGGTAAGCTACATTTGTAGCCACAGCTGCTCTGGGGTAGACTGACAGAAGCGAGGCTGCCCGTTTGCGCCTAAGACCCCTCCGACCACCACCAATCATCCATTCATCATTCATTCACCAGTGTGAGCGGCACCGGGGGAAAGGGTGAAGTGTCCTGCCCAAGAACACAACGACAGCGATTTGGATGTCAAGAGGCGAGTAGCGAACCTGCAACCTTAAAGTGTTCTGTCACGGCCGCTCTACCCACTACGCCATACCGCCCCAAATTGTTGTTTGTGATACAGACTCTTTTATATTTTACAGCAGGGGTCACCAACCTTTTTGAAACCAAGAGCTACTTCTTGGGTACTGATTAATGCGAAGGGCTACCAGTTTGATACACACTTAAATAAATTGCCAGAAATAGCCAATTTGCTCAATTTACCTTTAATAAATAAATCTATATATATGTATTTAAAAAATGGGTATTTCTGCCTGTCATTCAGTCGTACATTTTTTTTCCTTTTACGGAAGGTTTTTTGTAGAGAATGAATGATGAAAAAAACACTTAATTGAACGGTTTAATAGAGGAGAAAACACGAAAAAAAGGGTAATTAAATTTTGAAACATACTTTATCTTCAATTTTGACTCTTTAAAATTCAAAATTCAACCGAAAAATATGAAGAGAAAAACTAGCTAATTCGAATCTTTTTGAAAAAATTAAAAAAAGAATTTATGGCACATCATTAGTAATTTTTTCTGATTAAGATTAATTTTAGAATTTTGATGACATGTTTAAAATAGGTTAAAATCCAATCTACACTTTTTTCGAATATATAACAATTTTGACCAAGCTATATTTCTAACAAAGACAAATCATTTTTTCTTGTAGATTTTCCAGAACAAAATTATTTTAAAAGAAATTCAAAAGACTTTGAAATAAGATTTAAATTTGATCCTACAGATTTTCTAGATTTGCCAGAATAATTGTTTTGAATTTTAATCATAATAAGTTTGAAGAAATATTTCACAAATATTCTTCGTCGAAAAACAGAAGCTAACATGAAGAATTAAATTAAAATGTATTTATTATTTATTTATAATAAATAAATAAAAATACTTGAACATTGATTTAAATTGGCAGGAAATAAGAGAAAGGAATTTAAAATGTAAAAAGGTATATGTGTTTAAAAATCCTAAAATCACTTTCAAGGTTGTATTTTTTCTCTAAAATTGTCTTTCTGAAAGTTATAAGAAGCAAAGTAAAAAAATAAATGAATTTATTTAAACAAGTGAAGACCAAGTCTTTAAAATATTTTCTTGGATTTTCAAATTCTATTTGAGTTTTGTCTCTCTTAGAATTAAAAATGTCGAGCAAAGCAAGACCAGCTTGCTAGTAAATAAATAACATTAAAAACATAGAGACAGCTCACTGGAAAGTGCTGCTATTTGAGCTATTTTTAGAACAGGCCAGCGGGCTACTCATCTGGTCCTTACGGGCTACCTGGTGCCCGCGGGCACCACGTTGGTGACCCCTGGTTTACAGTATGTCACCAAACAGGTCCCTTAAGTAAAACTACTCAAGCACCCATACCGTTTATTCACTTGGATTCAGACTGTTGGTGACATAATTACCCTATTTTCAGAGTATGGATCGCACCGGGATGTACAACATTTTAGCAGAAAAATATGTTTCCGTATATTAGCTGCACCGGACTATACGACGCAGACGTATACTTTTTCATAAAATTAGTTATATGTGAATTATATTTATATAGCGCTTTTCTCAAGTGACTCAAAGCGCTTTACATAGTGAAACCCAATATCTAAGTTACATTTAAACCAGTGTGGGTGGCACTGGGAGCAGGTGGGTAAAGTGTCTTGCCCAAGGACACAACGGCAGTGACTTGGATGGCTGAAGCGGGAATTGAACCTGCAACCCTCAAGTTGCTGACACGGCCACTCTACCAACTATGTAAATGTTTATGTACATAACTTTATTGTTTCCAAACAGTGCCTGTAGCACGGCAGTAAAATGACTGATCAGATAAAACAGAAGTCATCGTCATGGACACACTAGCTGTAGAATCTAGGTCTCCAATCAGCTAAATCGACTCAATAACTCCACGGTAACGTTTTGGTGAGTTTACGGACACATTTGTGAAACTGGAACAATACAAAAAGAATGCCATTGTAAGTTAATGATACCGACACAGACACTCATAAAAGTGTTAGCATGTTAGCTCATGCTAACGGTGCCAGCGTCATTACAGGGGCGGCATGGCGTAGTGGGTAGAGCGGCCGTGCCAGAGAACTGAGGGTTGCAGGTTCGCTTCCCATCTGTTGACATCCAAATCGCTGCCGTTGTGTCCTTGGGCAGGACACTTCACCCTTGCCCCCGGTTTCACTCACACTGGTGAATGAATGATGAATGAATGATTGGTGGTGGTCGGAGGGGCCGTAGGCGCAAACTGGCAGTCACGCTTCCGTCTGTTTACCCCAGCGCAGCTGTGGCTACAGATGTAGCTTACCACCACCAGGTGTGAATGAATGATGGGTTCCCACTGCTCTGTGAGCGCTTTGAGTATCTAACAATAGGAAAGCGCGATATAAATCTAATCCATTATTATTATTATTATTGTTACAGCACGTAGAGATATGCATGAAAACACTCCTATAGACATCACACATCAGACGGCTTGGTAAGTATAAATAGTTTTAGTTGTATTGTAAAACTTACAAATGTTGCTTGGATTTATAAATGAAGAAGCCAGAAGAGAAGAAACGCAATGGACAGCTAAAAGACTGAACGGCACTTTTACTTCTGGTTTGAAAGCAATGAGGGACAATGCAGCACCTGCAGTGAGCTAACTCGTCCAAAAGATGGTGCCATAGGACAAACAAGAAAACTCCTCTTCAGTGTATTTGCGTGTTTTTTCTTTGGCCGTAAGCAAACAAAAATCCATTAATTAGCTGCGCTGTCTTATAAGCTGCGGGGTTCAAAGTGTACTAAAAAAGTAGCAGTTTATCCATCTGTAATTTACGGTATGCGCATGTGATTTATATGCCCACAACTTATTTTGTGTGTATGCAATCAAAGTTGTTTATTTCATGCCTTCCTTATAGACACCACTAGTTGGCGCCTTGTAGCCACTCACCTTGTTTAAGCCGAGAACAAGGATTTGTCATTACTTGCTGTCAGTAAAAGCTAATGTTTTTATGATATTATCCTCTGCATTTGACCCATCACCTTCACGCCCTGGGTAGTGAGGAGAGCAGTGAGCAGCAGCGGTGGCCACGCCCGGGAATCATTTTTGGTGATTTGACCCCCAATTCCAACCCTTGATGCTGAGTGCTAAGCAGCAGCTCAGTGGTCATAGGTATTTTGTATTTAAAAAGGTGATCATGTAATGACATAGAGGCTGAATGATCATGTTTACTCCGCCGGGGGCGGGGGTTTTCCCCATGTACTGAATGAGTGAAGATTAGTCACATTCGAGTTAACATAGAGGTGGCGACTTGTCCAAGGTGTACCCCACCTTCCGCCTGAATGCAGCTGGGATAGGCTCCAGCCCCACCCGCAACCCCAAAAGGGACAAGCGGTAGGGAATGGATGGATGGATGGAGTTAACATAGAGGTGACTAAACACTGTCATTTCAGCCTCTTTGTCATTACATCATCACTTATTTGAATGCAAAATACTTCTGACCCCTAAGTCAGTGACAAAACATGAGATTTTATTTACAGCATGTGACAAAATGTCCATTGTTCTGGGCTTCAACTGCAACACAAGTGTGAGCAGCTGCAAGGCGCCGACTAGTGGTGAGTATAAGGAAAGGCATGGGGAAGTTTCAGTTATCATATTTTGCAGACTATAGGGTGCACCGGATTATAAGGTGCACTGCCGATGAGTGGGTCTAGTGAGGTCTATTTTCATACAAAATGTGCATTGGATTATAGGGCGAATTAAAGGGGTTAAATTATTAATGTTTTTTTTTCTGAATTGAAAACACTATCATGTGGTCTACATAACATGTAATGGTGGTTCTTTGGTCAAAATGTTGCATAAATTATGTTTTACAGATCATCTTCAAGCCACTTTTTGACAGTCGCTTCTGGATGCGCCGTTTTGCGGGCGGTTTTATTTTCGTGGCTCACCTTCGGCAGCGTCTTCTCCCCGTCATCTTTGTTGTAGCGGTGTAGCGTGCAAGGACGGGACTGGAAGAAGTGTCAAAAGACAGAGCGAACTGTTTAAATGACATTCAGACTTTACTTAAATCAATAAAGGAGCAGCATCTCCTCGTCTGTGGTTCACTCGTGCAACATCAAATGTGTCCCGTGAAAAAACGTCCGACCGCAACTGTCTAAAAACTAAAGTTCCTCGGGTGAATTATGTAAACTCACTACACCGGTATGTTTTCGCGCTTTCATGGCAAGTTAACTGACAGATATAAGTAAAAACTTTACACTTCTTTATATTAGAAATGGCGACAGCGGAGGATGAATGTCCCAAAACAAGAAGATAAGAGAACAAGAAGAAGCTTATCGACTTATGCAGATCCCAAATACACATCAGCAGGTACTAAAAGGTAAGAAAAGTTGCTTTTGCATAGTATTGCGAAACAAAACGCCATATAATATGTGTTACCTTATACACACTACATAATAATGCTCGTATGTTGAAGCACAGTACATACAATCCATCAAGTGGTGTGACTCCTAGCTTACCAAAGTCGTACTAAAACACTTTAATAGATTTTTGGGCGCTGTGTGTAATGTTCTATATTTTCAATGGAACATATAACATTTTGGTGTTGTTTACTTGAGTCATATTGGAGTCAACACATATCTCTTATGTGTGACTGCCATCATATTGCAGTCTACACGTATCTCTTGTGTGATTGCCATCTACTGGTCACACTTATCATTTCACCATGTACAGAATAAAATAGCTTCAAGGTCGGTAAGCACAACCAAAATAATTCCGTACATTAGACACACCGGGTTATAAGGCGCGCTGTTGAGTTTTGAGAAAATTAAAGTATTTTAAGTGTGTCTTATAGTCTGGAAAATACGGTACACGTTCACATTGCTGTACAGAGGACAGATCGTACAGGGCAGAAGTGTTGCAAGAGTCATGTGTCAAAAGACAGCCTATAGAGAGTTCCTGTAAACCGAATGTTTAGATATGCTATTTTTTTTTTTTACACGTACATACCGATCAAAATACGGACAGACAGAATTTTTTTACACACACACACATCATAATACGGAAAGACAACTTGAAACACCCACGTGGGAACGCGGCTCTGATTTCACACACAGATGGATATACAGACACACACAGATTGATATATAGATTGGATTACACACCCCAAGAAATGAGATCCACGTTTACAAATACTTTTTCTACATCAATACCTCCATTACACTGTGTTCGGTTATTTCTACTGTTAAATAAACGTGCTGAGAGCGGTGCACAGAATGAGACATCTTTCTCTCTGTTTTGAGCGAGAGACGCTGAAATGTGAAGCTCAACAATGCTGAGTGGCGGACATGTCTGTCACTCAGAACTTGTCTGTCACCTAAAACACAAACCTCAGCCTCTTGCGGTTACACATCCGTTCTAACTAAAAGCTTAATGTCGATTCGATGTGGATTAATGGTGCAGCAGTTTGTGGGATGTTATTTTTTTAGTTTATTTCGAACATGAACACACTTACAGCATAATACATCACACAATTTCATATTATTCACGTTACGTCATGTTCGCAAAGGAGTAGGAAGAAGCAAAGCTTATTTAAACCTACCCCTTTCCCCACTTCAGAGCGTTTACAAATATATACATCCTTTACTGACCTTTTTAGGATAGAATGACATCTGTGAATTAGTATGTACAACAGTTTTGTAATATGTAATTAATTAATTCAGTCATTATTAAAATACTGAGATGAAGAATATATTTTTTTCAATAAGGTTGAAAGTAATTCTCATAATTCTTCTTCTTTGGACTCTGTGAGCACTATTAATTTGAATAGCCTCTTAAATTGGATCATATCAGTACAATGTTTAACTTCTTTACTTAATCCATTCCATAATTTCATTCGACATGCTGATATGATAAAGGTTCTAAGCGTTGCACGTGCATAAAAATGTTTCAAATTATATTTTCCTCTAAGGTTATATTTCTCCTCTTTAGTTGAGAAGAATTGTTGTACATTCTTTGGTAGCAGGTTATAGTTTGCTTTGTACATCATTTTAGGTGTTTGCAATTTTACCAAATCATCAAACTTTAATATTTTTGACTAATTAAATAAAGGGTTTGTATGTTCTCTATATAGATAGATATATAGATAGCTAGGTATTTATTGTCATTGCACAAGTACAACGAAACTTTGTATTTAGCACAAACCTGTTCAAGATTAGACAAACAGTGTACAGGGTTATAGAACAAGAACGCTGATGGGTCGCCATAATGCGCCCGTAAAAGATGGGAAAAAGCTAAACGCTAAGGAAGGATAAGTAAAAAACTACAATCTAAACTGGGCTTCTAAGGGGGCCCAGTCTGGAGTGGGAAAAAAAACTCCATAGCAAAGCACATATACATATTACAATGTACATCTCGAGATATCTAGCAACAGAGGGAAGGGAGTTCGGGGTCGTTGTGGTAGGCCGCAGCTCTCAGGCGCTGACCATCCATTCATCACCCCTATGGGATTTGTGTTGAGGGCGTTGGGTTGGGGGCGTGGGGTGTGTATGTGTGGCGTATATTTTTGTAGATATGTGTGTGTGTAAGCCCGTAGTGTGTCTCTGTTCCGCGGCCTTGATGTATTGTCCAGTCGCTAGTCCAAAGTCAACAACAACAGGTGTGTGTCCATGAGAGACAAGAAGGGAGTTTGTTGTGTCTTCGCCGCACTGTCCTTCGGGAGAGTCTCGAAGCCAGGGAAACAATCCAAGTTAGAATGTTTTGTGTGCAGGTGAAAATAAAATTTGCTTTTCACTCTAAATTGTCTATGACTGGTCCTCAAAACCTGCGGGGTAGACAGTCCGATGTGATCCACAGTTCTTCCCGCATCCTCCAATCATTTGTGGCAGCTTTGGGGTACTTTGAAGACTGCCAGCAACTTCCAATTTGTCGACAAACCAGAGCAACGCTTACTCCAATCAGCAGATGTCCTGTTGTCATAATTCCGAAAATGTAGATATCTTCACATCCTCGACAGAATAGGGTCGCCAGGCACGCGGCACTCCTTCTTCTCCCAAGAGTCCAAAATTATGTTTCAGTCTAATTCAGACCTTCATTTCAATCTGGTCCGCCAGACATTCCCAAATCATTTGTTTAGATCTTTAAGATGGAAAGTGTAGCTGCCATTATGATGTGCAGTCATGTTTTCTAATGACCGGAAGTCTTCAACTATACTAAGTATTTCAATGCTTGGAATCTGCATGATATACTAGTTACTATGGTAATATAATTAGTTACTATGGTCATCTAATTAGTTGAAATGCGGATGTCAGGGACAGACACGGAAGGAATTTTTTACAACACAGTTCTAACACGTAGTAATATATCAGATTGTAAGAGTTTTTTTTCCCTTTTACCTTTCGCGTTTATATTTTTGCTGCATTTCGCTTGATTGTAAAACATGTGGCTGGAGAGGGGGTGTGACGTTCATGTTATCAATATTCAAGTGTTTTATCCTTCATAGTTAATATTGTAAATCCCACATTCTTTATTTTCATGTAAATTCTCGGTGTCTCATTCAGTAAAAAAAATGTTAAATGCCATTCCGTTTTTTAAGGTGGTCTGTCATAAAGTTTTTAGCATTCAGACATTCAATCAATCAATCAATGTTTACTTATATAGCCCTAAATCACTAGTGTCTCAAAGGGCTGCACAAACCACTACGACATCCTCGGTAGGCCCACATAAGGGCAAGGAAAACTCACACCCAGTGGGACGTCGGTGACAATGATGACCATGAGAACCTTGGAGAGGAGGAAAGCAATGGATGTCGAGCGGGTCTAACATGATACTGTGAAAGTTCAATCCATAATGGATCCAACACAGTCGCAAGAGTCCAGTCCAAAGCGGATCCAACACAGCATCGAGAGTCCCGTTCACAGCGGAGCCAGCAGGAAAACATCCCAAGCGGAGGTGGATCAGCAGCGCAGAGATGCCCCCAGCCGATACACAGGCGAGCAATACATGGCCACCGGATCGGACCGGACCCCCTCCACAAGGGAAAGTGGGACATAGGAGAAAAAGAAAAGAAACGGCAGATCAACTGGTCGAAAAAGGGAGTCTATTTAAAGGCTAGAGTATACAAATGAGATTATTGTGAGGTTTTGTATTAGTGTTCCTAAAATTCTGATATACCGGCCAACAGACACATTTTTTCTCTAAATTTGGCCCCCGTGTCAAAATAATTGACCAGGCCTGGTCTAACCTGTATGTCTTTTTTTTTGTAAGAGGCGCTGGAAGCCGGCAGACCCGTCAGCGATCCTGTTCTGTCTCCCTGTAATGTTTGTATGATCTTGAATGGGATTGTGCTGAAAATTGTAATTTTTCCTGAAGGAACTCTCCTGACGGAATAAATAAAGTACTATCTAATCTAATTGATCTTTTTTGTAACACAGTTAACGAATGTAGCGCACATTTGTAGTTATTTCCCTATATTTCTGCACAATAACTCAGATATGGTAACACTAGCGAGCAGTATAGAATATGAAGTGATTTTTGGCCCAGGACGTTGTCATGGTCCACGTCTTAGACCATGACATATCCTGGTTTTGGTTCTGTTTTGTTATCACCCTGTTTGTTATTTGACGTCCTTAGTTCCCTGTGGCACTTCCTGGTTTTGTTCCGTTGTCATAGTTACCCATTTTGTGTCACCTGTCTCTCCTTTGATCACGCGCACCTTCCCTTGATTTTTATCTCCCTACATATACCCGCCTTTGTTTGACATTCGTTTTTGGACTCTTGTTTGCTTCCACGCAACAGTTGACGTCGTTCTTCCCGCATTGTGGTAAAACTACTTTTGTTACTCGTTAGCTTCCATGCTATTCCTGCCCCGTTTATGTCCCTAGTTTACATACTAGCGCTTTCTGTTTGTTTTGTCTAGTGCCTTTGTGCAAGTGTCTTTGTTTTTTAGTTTGTTTTATTGTATAAATGAATTCTTATTCCTACCGTTATGCCGTGTCCATCTTTGCTGCACCCACGGGAGAACGCAAACCACGCCACGATGCCAGCCAAGCGTCACAGACGTATTTTGCTTTATTCGTTATTGAAAAGTTTTTTGCCACCTTATGTTGTATGTTTTGTATATGAGGTTTCCAGTTCATTTTATCATCTATTAATACTCCCAAAAGGAGAACTCTGTATAACTCTGTATATTTCATCTGTTTTATACAGGGTGTGTTTTTTGATTAAGCTGCTTGGAAAAGGGCAAACAATCCAGTCGGTTTACGTGCGCACGTCACAATGTCAACAAAAGGTCACGCAGACTCGTTGGGAACGTTTCCAATCTAGCATTTCACTTTCTGGACACTGGCTGTATTGTCAGCCGGACAAGTGAAGCATTCAAAAAGCATGAAGTTAAACCCTTCAAGATGAAGTCAGTGCAAACAATGGAGTGTTTGATTCAATCGATTACCCGATGCAATTCTGCGGACGAGTAGTGCATGAAAGCAGGAAGTGTTTAGGCTGTCAGTGCAGCATTCCTGCCTTCTGTCTTTCACGAGCAGGCTGGAACAAGCTCTGCCCTTTCTGGTTCTTCCATGTTCTTAATAAGCGACTGTATTTTTCGACCAAAAAAAAAAACATGCATGTTTAGTGTGAGCTCCCCCTGCACAGGAACACATACTTGCTGCTCACAACACGGATGTGGTGAAGCAAAAAGAGCCAAAAGAGAAAGAAAAAAGTGCTGCCAGCAGAAGTGATCTGCTGCATGTGTCAATCACTCTCCCTGCCCCCCACCCAGCTGTCCCTCCCCTTTGTGTGAGAGACGACACACACAAAAAAAAAAGCAAGGTGGAGAGGCAGTGAAGAAGAGTCACCAGGAAAAGTGGTGTGTCTTTCTCAAAAGAAGAGCAGCAAATAATTTTCAAAGTTCCATCCATTTCTACCGCTTGTCCCTTTTGGGTTTGCGGGGGTCGCTGGAGCCTATCTCAGCTGCATTCGGGCGGAAGGCGGGGTACACCAAGTTGTTTATTTTAATATTGCTCTGTAGTAAGGCTGGGCGATATGGATGAAAAAGTATATCTCAATATATTTTTACTTAAAGGCCTACTGAAATGAGATTTTCTTATTTAAACGGGGATAGCAGGTCCATTCTATGTGTCATACTTGATCATTTCGCGATATTGACATATTTTTGCTGAAAGGATTTAGTCGAGAACATCGACGATAAAGTTTGCAATTTTTGGTCGCTAATAATAAAGCCTTGCCTGTACCGGAAGTAGCAAAATGTGCGCGTGACGTCACGGGTTGTGGAGCTCCTCACATTGTTTACAATCATGGCCACCAGCAGCGAGAGCGTTTCGGACCGAGAAAGCGACAATTTCCCCATTAATTTGAGCGAGAATGAAAGATTCGTGGATGAGGAAAGTGAGAGTGAAGGACTAGGAAAAAAAAAAAAAGACGAGGGCAGTGGGAGCGATTCAGATGTTATTAGACACATTTACTAGGATAATTGTGGAAAATCCCTTATCTGCTTATTGTGTTTCTAGTGTTTTAGCAAAACTATACGGTCGTACCTGAAAGTCGGAAGACTGTGGCCACGGGTGTGGTGACTGCCAGTGTCTCCGTGGGAAGCCACGTTTCTCAACGAGAAACGAGATTCCCCCCCCTCCACGGTGTAAGCATCTGACGGTCGGGGGCGGCCGGTGGGAGGAGGCAAGAGAGTCCGCAGCTGCAGGAAGAACGACGCAAACTCTCCGCCCATGTCTACGGTAAGAGCCGACTTATTGCCACCATTTTCTCACCGAAACCTGCCGGTTGACATGTGGTAGGGAACCATGTTCGCTTGACTGCTCTGTTACATAGTAAAGCTTCACCGTCAGCTTTCGGGAATGGAAACAAGGAAACACCGGCTGTGTTTGTGTTGCTAAAGGCGGCCGCAATACACCGCTTCCCACCTACATTCTTCTTCTTTGACGTCTCCATTATTATTTAAACAAATTGCAAAAGATTCAGCAGCACAGATGTCCAGAACACTGAGTAATTATGCGATTGAAGCAGACGACTTATAGCTGGGATCGGTGCTGGATCAAAATGTCTGCTACAATCCGTGACGTCACGCGCACGCGTCATCATACCGCGACGTTTTCAACAGGATACTTCGCGCGAAATTTAAAATTGTAATTTAGTAAACTAAACCGGCCATATTGGCATGTGTTGCAATGTTAATATTTCATCATTGATGTATAAACTATCAGACTGCATGGTCGGTAGTAGTGGGTTTGAGTAGGCCTTTAAACTCCATATTCGCTATATATATAATTATATCTCGAAAATATTTGTATAAAGATATTAATTTTTGAGTGATATTCAGTGAATTTGAAGTGAATGACAACTGTACTGTAAACAGCCAGTGGCACTTTTATTAATCCAGTTGGTCAAGATGGGTATTAACAGCACAGAAAAGAAACTGTTTAAGTAGCACAGAATTATGTAAAAATTTAATAGAAACATATTCTTTCTACATAAAATTAATAACATAGCTGTGCAAAATAATACAAAATGTATCAAACTCAGATAAAAAATTAAAATGTCCAGCAGGCACTTTTTAATTCCCACTCGACGATGTAATGGACTGTCACACATGTACGGTTCTGTGGTCCTACTCCATCACATGTCTGTGGTCAGCGCCGAGTAAGTGACTTGACTTAATTGTGCAACTATGTTCTTCTTGTTTAGTCATCCCACTTCTCTTCTACAACTCTCTCGTGTCATTTAAGATGTCTGTTGTGATTTCACTTCCTGGTTCCATGACCTGCCCTACGTCACCTCCGGATGGCCTAATGCAGGGGTCACCAACACGGTGCCCGCGGGCACCAGGTAGCCCGTAAGGACCAGATGAGTAGCCCGCTGGCCTGTTCTAAAAATAGCTCAAATAGCAGCACTTACCAGTGAGCTGCCTCTATTTTTTAAGTTTCATTTATTTACTAGCAAGCTGGTCTCGCTCTGCTCCACATTTTTAATTCTAAGAGAGACAAAACTCAAATAGAATATGAATATCCCCAAAAATATCTTAAAGACTTGGTCTTCACTTGTTTAAATAAATTCATTTATTTTTTTACTTTGCTTCTTATAATTTTCAGAAAGACAATTATACAGAAAAAATACAACCTTATAAATGATTTTAGAATTTTTAAACACATATACCTTTTTACCTTTTAAATTCCTTCCTCTTCTTTCCTGACAATTTAAATCAATGTTCAAGTTTTTTATTTTATTTTACTATTATTATTGTAAAAAATAATAAATACATTTTAATTTAATTCTTCATTTTAGTTTCTGTTTTTTCGATGAAGAATATTTGTGAAATATTTCTTCAAACTTATTATGATTAAAATTGAAAAAAAATATTCTGGCAAATCTAGAAAATCCGTAGAATCAAATTTAAATCTTATTTCAAAGTCTTTTGAATTTCTTTTAAAATTTTTGTTCTGGAAAATCTTGAAGAAATAATGATTTGTCTTTGTTAGAAATATAGCTTGGTCCAATTTGTTATATATTATAACAAAGTGCAGATTGGGTTTTAACCTATTTAAAACATGTCATCAAAATTCAAAAATTAATTTTAATCAGGATAAACTACAAATGATGTTCGATAAATTATTTTTTTATTTTGTTCAAAAAGATTCGAATTAGCTAGTTTTTCTATTAAATGTTTTCTGTTAAAATTTGAATTTTAAAGAGTGGAAATTGAAGATAAACTATGTTTCAAAATTTTATTTTCAGTTTTTTCGTGTTTTCTCCTCTTTTAAACCGTTCAATTAAGTGTTTTTTTCATCATGTATTCTCTACAAAAAACCTTCCGTAAAAGGAAAAAAAATGTACGACGGAATGACAGACAGAAATACCCCTTTTTTTTAAATATATATAGAATTATTTATTAAAGGTAAATTGAGCAAATTGGCTATTTCTGGCAATTTATTTAAGTGTGTATCAAACTGGTAGCCCTTCGCATTAATCAGTATCCAAGAAGTAGCTCTTGGTTTCAAAAAGGTTGGTGACCCCTGGTATAGCGGTTTGCAAATTCACTATGTCGTAGAAATTCAGTATTTTTTATTTAAAAAATAAAGGTTTGACGAGTCGATTTGTCTTTAAAAATATTTATATAACATTACATAAAATGTTTTTTGGGTTGACTATCAAAGACAGTTTTTTTTACACGCTTATCCTTAAGTATTCGCGAACTTTTAATGTGAAAGGAAAGAACGGAAACGTCGTTGTGTAATTCCGCCTGTTTGACAGAGACGAGCGCGCAGTCAGGACTGACGTCTCGCTGGCGAAACTTCTCCACGAAACCTCTCCCTTGAGCTGACGCCTGCCGTGCCTTTTTCAACCGAGAAAACAACATCAACCCCCCCAATTGAACCGTCAGAAAGGTCGAGCTATTATAGCCGGGCTTTTTTGGTCAAACCTCGGACACTTGGAAAAAGATTCTTTAAACTTTGTCGGATTTGAACGGACAGCATGGTGTTAAAGTCTGAAGATGGCGTAGGTGAGTGAAACTCCGGAAATCATGTTGGAACGCGTCGCGCTTACCTGAATGTTGCCCGCATTGTTACTATTCTCCTGTTAATAACG
Source organism: Nerophis ophidion (assembly GCF_033978795.1). Lineage (NCBI taxonomy): Eukaryota > Metazoa > Chordata > Actinopteri > Syngnathiformes > Syngnathidae > Nerophis > Nerophis ophidion. The sequence goes on along the minus strand of NC_084633.1, from coordinate 7,821,286 downwards.
AGTTAAAATTGTGTAATAACTGTTTTTGTAGTTATTGCTAGTCTTTATGACGACTTTTTTCAGCGTTAGAACAAAAGGTCAACGAACTAATATAACCTGCCCACTTATGTTATTTAAGTCAACGCGTTGACTGTATTTGGGAGAAGAGAGCCTGATTTTTGTCTTGCAGGATGTGCGTTTGTACATACCTCCTGTTTAGTGCACACTCAGCAGCAACAGGTGTGAAGAGCAGCCGTTTAATCCTACTTTGTCAGCATTCTACACATTTGTTGACCAGGATTTTGTCTTGCAGGCGAGTTGTAGCACCGGTGTTTTGATTGATTGATAGAAACTTTTATTTGTAGATTGCACAGTTCAGTACATATTCCGTACAATTGACCCGAATAAGTTTTTCAACTTGGTCCACGTTAATCAATTCATGGTACAAATATATACTCTCAGCATAATACAGTCATCACATTAGTTAATCATCATAGTATATACATTGAATTATTTACATTATTTACAATCCGGGGGGTGGGATGAGGAGCTTTGGTTGATATCAGCACTTCAGTCATCAACAATTGCATCAACAGAGAAATGGACATTGAAACAGTGTAGGTCTTACTTAGTAGGATATGTACAGCGAGCAGAGAACATAGTGAGTTCAGCTAGCATAAGAACAAGTGTATACATTAGAAGTACATTTGAGTATTTACATTAGGTTATTTATAATCCGGGGACATGGGATGTGAATGGAGGAGGGTATTAGTAAAGGGTTGAAGTTGCCTAGAGGTGTTGTTTTAGAGCGGTTTTGAAGGAGGATAGAGATGCACTTACTTTTATACCTGTTGGGAGTGCATTCCACATAGAAAGAGAATGAGTTAAAACCTTTGTTAGATCGGAATCTGTGTGTAACGTGGTTTGTGGAGCTCCCCCTGGTGTTGTGGTTATGGCGGTCATTTACGTTAAGGAAGTAGTTTGACATGTACTTCGGTATCAGGGAGGTGTTGCAGATTTTATAGACTAGGCTCAGTGCAAGTTGTTTTACTCTGTCCTCCACCCTGAGCCAGCCCACTTTGGAGAAGTGGGTAGGAGTGAGGTGTGATCTGGGGTGGAGGTCTAAAAGTAACCGGACTAGCTTGTTCTGGGATGTTTGGAGTCTAGATTTGAGGGTTTTTTACGAGGATGAATATGAAAGAGTGTAGGGACATTAAACCTCATCAGACAAGAAGATACACTAATTGATTTTGTGGAGCATATTTTTGCAGTTCACTCCCTAAATGTAGGAACTAAAAATCTATTCATTTAAAATAAGGAAAAATGTTCTCAGCACAGTGGAAGAGGGGTTAGTGCATCTGCCTCACAATACGAAGTGAATTGTGAAGTGAATTATATTTATATAGCGCTTTTCTCTAGGGACTCAAAGCGCTTTACATAGTGAAACCCAATATCTAAGTTACATTTAAAACAGTGTGGGTGGCACTGGGAGCAGGTGGGTAAAGTGTCTTGCCCAAGGACAAAACGGCAGTGACTAGGATGGCGGAAGCGGGAATCAAACTTGCAACCCTCAAGTTGCTGGCACGGCCACTCTACCAACCGAGCTATGTCCTGAGTAGTCCTGGGTTCAATCCCGGGCTTGGGATTTTTTTGTGTGGAGTTTGCATGTCCTCCCCGTGACTGCGTGGGTTCCCTCCGGGTACTCGGGCTTCCTCCCACTTCCAAAAACATGCACCTGGGGATAGGTTGATTGGGAACACAAAAAATTTGCCCTTGTCCAAGGTGTAAGCGCCTTTCTGCCCAATTGTAGCTGAGATAGGCACCGGCGACCCCAAAGGAAATAAGTGGTAGAAAATGGATGGATGGATGTTCTCAACCCTCCTGCAATGTAGAATGTGTAAATGATTGTGTATATGTGCCTAAGGATGGGTGGTATGGCCTAATGACAGTATGTTATTTTGTATGGAAATAACAGCAATTTCAAAAATGTTTACAAAGGCCATAATTATAGTGCTGATGTATGGTGTAACACAGGGTGTCAACCGTACAGCCGGATCAGGCCCGCAAACAGGTTTTATCCGACCCACGGGAGGAGTTTGCCAAGTATAAAAATGAGCTGAAATTTTTGAATGAAATAAACTTGTTCTAAATGTGTCCACTAGATGTCGCAAGAGCGATTCTTTGTATCTTTGTAGATCATGCTACATACAGTCGTGGTCAAAAGCTTGCATACACTTGTAAAGAACATAATGTCATGTCTGTCTTGACTTTCCAATAATTTCTACAACTCGTATTTTTTGTGATAGAGTAATTGGAGCGCATACTTGTTGGTCACAAAAAACATTCTTGAAGTTTGGTTCTTTCTTGAATTTATTATGGATCTACTGAAAATGTGACCAAATCTGCGGGGTCGAAAATATACATACAGCAATGTTACATGTCCCTTGGCAAATTTCACTGCAATAAGATGCTTTTGGTAGCCATCCACAAGCTTCTGCTAAGCTTCTGGTGGAGGTTTTGACCACTCCCCTTGACAAAATTGGTGCAGTTCACCTAAATTTGTTGGTTTTCTGACATGGACTTGTTTCTTCAGCATTGGTCATAAAATTGGACAAAAAAATAAACCACATGATGTTAGTGCACCAGTCGAGGAAAAATATCAAACTACATAAATAACATCCTGTAATTTGATTTTGATAAACATTTTTTTTATCTTGATAGACTGAAAATTAACACTAATGAGTTGACTGATGAACATTATCATGTCAGTTATTCAGAAAGTATAAATAACAACAAATAAAGATAGAATACTATTAACCGCAACATGTAAGTGTGAAAAAAACCAACAACATTATAATTTGTACATTTTCAGAATGTGCTTGCTTGTTTTTTAAACAAAGGAAGCAATCTGAAGATGTCTTTATTTTTAAGTTATCATGCAGTGATTTTACCAGTCACCACTTGGGAGTAGATTTTTCTTCATGTGGCCCCCGATCTAAAATGAATTTGACACCCCTGCTGTAACATATTGCACCATTTGTGGATGTATTATTTTCTCAAAAATATTTTATCAATCTACTTCCTAATATACTGTTTAATATAGTATACTGTTTATTTTCTGTTGCAACATGGTTCTACTATATCACAATATGTATTGCAGCCTCCTGCGATGACAATCAAATATTTAGCAAACGATAATAGAAGCATTTTAAAACGGGTTACAAACGGGTTTTAATTTGGCTGTTGACGTATGCTGTAACATACTGCGTCATTTGCGGTTTTATTAATTTCTCAGAAATATTATTAATCTACTACTTATTTACTGTAAATAACTGGTTATTTAGTGTTGTAACAATAGTTATATTTTTATTTCAGGTATTATTCTGTTCTTTAAATACTTTACACGGGCGATACTACAAATCTGGGTACTGATCCAATACCAAGTATGTATAGGGGCAGTCAGTATCCGTCATACCAGTGCGAAACTAATACTTACAAATTTCAAGATTATTGAATGATTACATTTTTGATCACAACTATTATCAGACAAAAACACAGGATGGTAGTGTAACGATATTCATTTACTATTTAAATTATTTTCTACTGGTGGCTGTGATTTAAATTATTTGGGTTTTGCCCTTAAAGCCCGCCTTTGACCAGGGACTTTTTTTTTTTTACTAAATATATTTTGATAATAAAAATATTGATTTTACTATGGACTGTATACCCACAGTCAGACATTATACTTGGTATCCTTACTGTCTAAATTTGTATCGCTCAACCCACCTCTGTTTACATTCGAGAGCTGTAGTTTGCGGTTAGCATATTGTCCTACGGTATGTAATGGGTTCCCTCCGGGTACTCCGGCTTCCTCCCACTTCCAAAGACATGCACCTGGGGATAGGTTGATTGGCAACACTAAAAAAAAAAAAATTGGCCCTAGTGTGTGAATGTGAGTGTGAAAGTTGTCTGTCTATCTGTGTTGGCCCTGCGATGAGGTGGCGACTTGTCCAGGGTGTACCCCGCCTTCCGCCCGATTGTAGCTGAGATAGGCGCCAGCGCCCCCCGTGACCTCAAAAGGGAATAAGCGGTAGAAAATGGATGGCTGGATGGATGTAATGTAGCATGTACAGCAACAGTATTCCTCGTCTTTCATTGATTATGGTACTTGTGTTGAGGACACGTTTGTTCCTTTGTTCCTGTTAGGTTTCTGGGAGACAGCTAGAATGTGTAATCAACATGTATTATCACAATGCAACAATAATATAGTTACCTTCATTGTCAGCTGAATGTATATCATGTATCGTCTAAATCGCACAACTCTAATGTGGCCTGTGACTGACTGTACGCTTAGCTTTTTCACTTGTAGTGCTGGTGCTGCTAAATAAAAAAAAGTTAGTAGCACATAAAAACATTAAAAGCAATATGAAATGTCTTGAATATCACAATTGTATTATCAACACTCAAACAAGGTACACAATGTAATCATAAGGCCTACTGCAACGCTCAATTAAACACAGAGAACATCCCTAAACCGTGCTAACAATGAGGCTGGGAGATATGGATCAAAACTCATATCCCAATATAGTTTGGCCCATAAACTAACCCATAAATGGAAATATCCGTTGACTAGAGGTGGGAGACAAATCGATTTTTAGATGCATCGCAATTCGGTCATGGACGATTATAAAATCTATTAGTAAACATCAATAATCGATGTATTTATTGTAAATAAAGTTATACGGACACTTATACAATTCTAAAATATCTCCACAATGCCTTGATATAACATTTTCTGTATTAATGGGGATCCCAAATACACAAAAACAGGTACCAGCAAGTAAGAAAATTAGGTTTTGCATAATAGAATCCCAACTTAAAGAACCAGTAGAGTGGAAAAAACAAGTTGACTTTATATGCTTGTTTGTGTTTCATTGTATCCATTAAACCAAACACAATTGTATTTAGGATCTGTGAAGTATATGAAAATACCATCTACAATGTCACAAAATGCCACAAATTCAAGTAAGCCATTTTGAATAGTCCGCTCTGTACTTTCCGTAGATTCTACGTCACTGGTGTAACACTTTTGCACTCCGACCATGTTATTGGATCAGTCATACTGGAAATACGCAAACATTTGAAAAAAAAAGTGCTGTTTATCATTCACAATCCTTATGTAAGACAAGAACACATATGCTTGGCTTTTTTTGCATTCAAAATCATCAATAAATAGCTAACAGTAGAGTCAACATATCGAGGTTCCTCTGTCTGAAAACATGCAGAAAGTGCCATCGATACTCCATTTACATCTTGTGACCTAAAAATTTACCAAACCAACCGACAGGCACATCGACTTTCACATCCGTAAGTTGGCGAAAAAGAAACTTGTAGCAGCCACTTTTTTTAACTTGTTGTGAGAATTGTAATTGAATCGTTATTAAAACGGAAATATGCGAGCGTCCCATTGGTCGACATCCCAGTGAGAGTGGACATATTACAGTCAGTGTTTTCTTTGTTATGGTTTGTTTGTTGCACTTAGCGATACTGCTGTTGCTAATGTTACAATAAAACTGCATCCAGGTACAGTCAGCTTTCTCAAACTTGTTGCTTATCCTCTTTGTGTTCAGGCTCAAAACTATAAGATCCTGGAAGATATTTTTTTCCCAAAGTAATTGTGGTTGGCACTCGCAGTGTCTGCTTGATTAGCATTGTTGTTGATGGGGAAGGGATCTTTGGTTCCTAGCGCGACGTCACGTGATATTGTGACTGGCTTCCATATTAAATCTTAAAATGGCTCAGAAATATATGAGATTGATACTATTTTGATCATATCTATTCATTCGCAAACTTTGATAATCTTTTGGTGCCATAAATTAGATATTAATGATAATGCTTAAATATAGAGGTAACTTGTTTTTCCACTCTACTTGAAAATTAAGAGGTGTTTTGAGAAAATAATTTAAAAAAGTATTAATTATAAACCTGACTTGACCAAAAAGTAATTGAATTACTAACGGAATTACTCTTTAACACATGTAAATTAATTACTAGTAAAAGTAATTAAAGCATTACTTTAAAAAAAAAAAACTTTAAACATAAGGCATAATGCAGTTGATTCAAATTCCATATAAAGTATATAGATGAGAGCAGTGTGTGTGTGTGTTTGTGTGCCTTTAAAGACAGTGTGTGTTGCCAGTAATGTGTGATGTCAGCTCAGGGTGCTTAAATATACACAACCATAACAATACATGCAACAGCTAAATAAAGTTTTGACAAAGTTGCACTTCAATATTGAACAGGTCGAGTTGTACAATAATTAACTGTCAAACAAGTTAGGACCTTCTTAAACAAAAGTGCAAAGTAACAATGTAAACACTACAGTTTAAACAGATGTATTAACAGGTGATATGCAGACCAAAATTAAGTTTGGCGGATTTTAAGTGAGGAACACCGACATGACATGAAACACATGTAGTGAAAGCACTTTCCAAAAATTCTACTTTTATAACCGTATTAAATGGCAGTATGTCTTTGGGGATGTATTTAACTACACTTTCTGTGAGTGCACACCAGTTCGCACGGTTTTGTTCACACTGCCGTTGCTTGTTTACCAAACGAGAAGAGTTTGCACATTCGGCAAACCGGCTTTTCAGAGTTGATAGGCTCATCTAGTTCCAAAGGTTTAAACTGAAATATTCCCACATCTGTGCGGTGAGATTTAGCTTTGTGATTATTTTGTTCATGTTAGCTGCTACATGCTAACTAGTTGTACAGTATGATGCTAGTGGGCAAGCTACCCCACTTCGTACTAATTATCAAAGACATTTGATATGGACAAGATAATCCCCTTCTTTTCATTCAGCCATGGTACAAACGTGCATAGCCGCTAAAATCGACAAAAAGCGTGAGTGCTCTTGAAACATGTACATGGTGATTTATCCACGCTGGAAAACTTACCAATTTTAATTTTCATTTATCGACGATTATTGGCATGGACCTGGGGATAGGCTGATTGGTAACACTAAATTGGCTCTAGTGTGTGAATGTGAGTGTGAATGTTGTCTATCCGTGTTGGCCCTGCGATGAGATGGCGACTTGTCCAGGGTGTACCCCGTCTTCCGCCCGATTGTAGCTGAGATAGGCACCAGCGACCCCAAAGGGAAAAAGCGGTAGAAAATGGATGGAATGAGGAATTGACTTTTCGAATATCAGCCCAGGCCTAGTGTTAGCGGGTCCATGCTCAGTCAGAGTCTCATAGGCACTTTAGCTTAAGCTGTTTTTGTTACAGGCTAGCAACAGCAGTTTTTTGGCTCTGACGGCAGTGTTTTAAAATGTTCACTGGTTTGTGTTACCACTGCTTAATAAATAGATTTAATGTGCTTCCATGGCTATATGTTCTTGTCAACAAAAGGAGTATTGCTTGTCTGGCAGGTTTGTTATTTCAATCATTGATTTGTTGTTCAATATTCCCTCTGACTCTCGTAGTTACTGACGCACAGTGTGTCAAGTTTTACGTTGATAAAAAAAATGTCTTTTAGTGACCAGTCCTTCCAACTAAAGACCTTGTTTCTTCCGTGTTGGAAGACTGAGTGTGTGAGCACAAACAGCTCTCAGCACGCGCACACAGTGTAATCAATGACACTTGCTCGTCAATCACTTGTCCATTTGGTTATGTTTATGGTTTAAGTTTATTTCAAACATGAATAAAAATTGTACTCTAGTTTTATCAAATTTGGGTAGATTTATTTCACACCTGTGCTACTTTTTTTTCCAATACTCGCTCAACCTATTTTTATTCGCAAATGCGACTAATGTGCTCGAACTGCACAGCTCTGAGTACAGGTAACTTGTACTCCACCTTATTCCATAAAAGTCCGTTGGGATCGGGTCCAGCTCACGTGCATCTAATAAGTATAAGTAGTACAAAAAAGGATGGGACTACTGTCAACAATATGCCTTTGTTGCAGAGCTCTCTACTCTGCACAGCAGCATTAATTAGCCCCCTCTGCTTGCGTCACAGCTAATCGCATTATTGAACAGTGAAGCTCACTGACTGGTCCTGTTTTGTTCTGCTGCTCCTGCGTGGAGATGGAGAACCTACACACTGACCCACACAGCTGCTTTGTTATTGCAGTACCAGTCGATTCACTGTCCATTTGTCTCTGCCGCTTTAAGGTGGGTGGGCTACGCCGTTAAAGTAGTTGTGACTAATGGCTCCCTAATGAGCGGCAAAGCAGGCGGCGCTGAGAGCCCCTAATGGGCCCTGCTGAAAATTCATGGGACACAAGGCCTGGCTCTAATGCCCCAGTGGTTTGATCATTGCCGTTGCCTCACCATAATCATATTTTTGTCGACTTTGTGCATCGGTTGCCGCCCTTCTTTCCACTCAAGTCAGCGTTTTTGCCGACCATTTATACATCTATGTAGTTGTGTTTTTACAGTGGTCTCATGTTCCAAAATTACAAAACCTTGGATTTAACTGACAACGTGTCAGCTCAGTTTTAACAGCAATTTATGCACAAATACTATGGAACATTAAACATAAACTGTTGTAGGACACTGTTTGATCTTTCATTTTCTACATATTATTTCCCATTGGGAACTATAAAGCTAATGATAGATATGTACGATATGATATGATGTCAAAACAAAGAAACAGCCTTAAAGGCCTACTGAAATTAGATTTTCTTAGTTAAACGGGGATAGCTGGTCCATTCTATGTGTCACACTTGATCATTTCGCAATATTGCCATATTTTTGCTGAAAGGATTTAGTAGAGAACATCGACGATGAAGTTTGCAACTTTTGGTTGCTAATAAAAAAGCCTTGCCTGTACCGGAAGTAGCAGACGATGTGCGCGTGACATCACGGGTTGTAGGGCTCCTCACATCCTCACATTGTTTACAATCATAGCCACCAGCAGCTAGAGCGATTCAGACCAAGAAAGCGAGAATTTCCCTAATAATTTGATTGAGGATGAAAGATTCGTGGATGAGGATAATTTGAGTGAAGGACTAGAAAGAAAAATAGGCGAGGGCAGTAGGAGCGATTTAGATGTTATTAGACAAATTTACTAGGATAATTCTGGAAAATCCCTTATCTGCATATTGTAGTACTAGTGTTTAGTGAGATTATATAGCACCTGAAAGTCAGAGGGGTGTGGCCACGGGTGTAGTGACCGCCAGTGTCTCTGAGGGAAGCCACACAGCTGCAGCAGGACGGAAGCTCCGCTGATGTCTCTGGTAAGAGCCAACTTATTACCACGATTTTCTCACTGAAACCTGCCGTTTGACATGTGGTCGGGATCTATGTTCGCTTGACCACTCTGTTCCATAGTAAAGCTTCACCTTCGGGAATTTTAAACAAGGAAACACCGGCTGTGTTTGTGATGCTAAAGCCAGCTGCAGTGCACCGCTTCCCACCTCCATCTTTTTACTTTGAGTTCTCCATTATTAATTGAACAAATTGCAAAAGATTCAGCAACACAGTTGTCCAGAATACTGTGTAATTATGCAATTAAAATGTCCGCTACAACACGAGACGTCACGCGTCATCATTCCGCGACGTTTTCAGCAGGATACCTCGCGGGAAATTTAAAATTGCAATTTAGTAAACTAAACCGGTCGTATTGGCATGTGTTGCAATGTTAATATTTCATCATTGATATATAAACTATCAGACTGCGTGGTCGGTAGTAATGGGTTTCAGTAGGACTTTAAATCTGCTTGCTGTAATTTAGAGGGCGCTCATGTTTGTTATTTGTGACCTGCCCTCTCCCTCGTTCTAATGACGTTAGGGGCAGTGAAACATGCAAGAATATGTCTTAGCCAGTTTCATATCTTATCTGAGCATCATATGCAACATGTGTACACATGCCTGTAGTCCTATTTTATTTTAGGGCAAAATAGATCAGCTCTATTGGCAAAAAGCAGGTTTGTAAATAAGAAAAAATGCACCACAAAGCGGTCATAACTGTTTAAAGTGAAGTTAGGATTTACATGCTTTGTGAAAAGTTAAAAAATGTATAATTTTGTTTGGGAACATTCTCATGGCGTGCGCCAACAAGAGACCATCCACAATAGAAATCTTGGAGACACATTCCAGCCTGCATGCTGGGTTGTGTAGAAGCATTGTTGGGAGTCACGACCCTTGGTCTCACTTCATGCAGCTTCCACTTCACCCACAGTGCACATGCGAGAGTGCTGATACGGAGCTGAGCGAGTCAACTGAGAGAGTAGTAGGCTTTCCCACAGGATGGGCGTGTTGTCACTCCCTCTGCAAAGTGTGAAGGAAGACTAACAAGAAGTTTGACAGTATGCTGCACGGGCAGTGGCATCCTGTGGGCTAAATAATCTCTCTTTGAGGATCTAAAAACATACAAATAAAAATACATCAAGAATGTGAAGTCACAGGTCGATATCGACACAAAAACAAGTCCGGGTGTGTTTTTGTGGCAAGAGGATGTTAATAATTGGATAGCTATGATAAGTATCAAGGCCACTGCCATTGGAGGACAAAAGCATGCATTGTAGGTAGAAATAGAACTTCCGCTCATGAGGAAAAACCCAAAGAGAGCTCCATATTGATGTGTAAAAACAAGTAGATTATCGAAAGAAAGGAGGAGATCTCTGTGTCCATAAAGATGGATTATGTACTGTATGTGTGTGTCCATGCGTGTTTAGTGGCAGGATGTTTATGCATTCGACTCATTCACATGTTTGTATTTTAGCTAAGCTATGTAGACTTTGCTCTGCATTTTGTCACTAGCTCACAATGAACGCTCACAGCATTCCTCTTGGCTGTCTCACACCGAATGGAGGTCAACATGCTGGTATTCCGGCTCCAGTGTTAGTACTATCAAAGTTGTGACAGAAGTGCAACCATACCAAAGCCGTTACAACAGCTAAACACTGGCAGACTTTGAAATTAAAATAGCACTAATTTTATTTAAAGGCTTACTGAAACCCACTACTACAGACAACGCAGTCTGATAGTTTATACATCAATGATGAAATCTTAACATTGCAACACATGCAAATACGGCCGGGTTAGTTTACTAAATTGCAATTTTAAATTTCGCGCCGAACTATCCTGCTGAAAACGTCTTGGTATGATGACGCGTGCACGTGATGTCACGGATTGTAGAGGACATTTTGTGGCCAGCTATGAATCATCTGTTTTCATCGCAAAATTACACAGTATTCTGGACATCTGTGTTGGTTGATCTTTTGCAATTTGTTCAATGAACAATGGAGACATCAAAGAAGAAAGCTGTAGGTGAGAAGCGGTGTATTGCGGCCGGCTTTAGCAACACAAACACAGCCGGTGTTTCATTGTTTACATTCCCGAATAATGACAGTTAAGCTTTACTATGGAACAGAGATGTCAAGCGAACACGGTTGGATTGAACCACACACACAAAGTACAGTGTATTATGTGTATAAATAAAAAACATTTTACCATTCTGTATTCTGAAGGCGATCTATGTTGTGTGCTATTCCAGCATCAATATCAGCAGCGTCCTCCTGACCGTCACCGTCAACGTCGGGTTCAAAGCGGTACGGCTCTATCCCCTGTTGCGGTTGGGCCTGGCCGAGTGGTCCTGCCGCCCCCCCGGCTGCCACGGCGCCTCTCACAGCATCTTCCCTATCTTAATTAGCTTCCAGTGCCCTCTTCTAGTGAATTTTAGGGAATTATATTTATATAGCGCTTTTCTCTAGTGACTCAAAGCGCTTTACATAGTGAAACCCAATATTTAAGTTACATTTTTAAACCAGTGTGGGTGGCAGTGGGAGCAGGTGGGTAAAGTGTCCTGCCCAAGGACACAACGGCAGTGACTAGGATGGCGGAAGCGGGAATCGAACCTGCAACCCTCAAGTTGCTGACACGGCCGCTCTACCAACCGAGCTATACCGCTCTTTTCCTTTTTTATTTTTTTTCTAGTCCTTCCCTCTCACTTTCCTCATCCACGAATCTTTCATCTTCGCTCAAATTAATGGGGAAATCGTCGCTTTCTCGGTCCGAATTGCTCTCGCTGCTGGTGGCCATGATTGTTAACAATGGTCAGATTTGAGGAGCTCCACAACCTGTGACATCACGCGCATACCATGTCTGCTACTTCCGGTACAGGCAAGGCTTTTTTATCAGCACCAAAAGTTGCAAACTTTATCATCGAAGTTCTCTACTAAATCCTTTCAGCAAAAATATGGCAATATCATGAAATGATCAAGTATGACACATAGACTGGAACTGCTATCCCCGTTTAAATAAGGAAATCGCATTTCAGTAGGCCTTTAACTGCAGGGAACTATTACGTTTTGCTACAAATTGTTAGCCATGTTTTATTCTGAAGGTCTGGATAAATACCACATTGACCTGGTTTTGACGTTTTGCCGTGTGAGGCACAGCAACGGCCTCCAGCTTGACTCATGCTGCTTAGTGCAGGCATGAGGCAAACTCTCACGTCTCCTTTGCCCTGCGAACCCAACCTAAGATACGCACAGGCTACGCACACCACATCACATGGGACGCAGCAAGCAATAGTATTGCACAATGTCCTGGCATGCGTCACTTAGATAATACAGCTGCTCTATCCTGGGAAAATAAACGATTGTCCCGAGCATAGACGCCCCGGTTATAGTGGAGCTGGTATGCGTTAATCAGAGTGTGACTGGTGGTATGACTTGTCAGGAGAGAGAGTGCATGGTGTGAAGCACTGAGTCATGCCAGCTCCTGTTAGCGCTTATGGCTGCTTTACTGCCTCCATGAGAGATGACTGGATACTCACAAATGCCACATCAGTTTGAATATGTATTTTTTTTCCCACTTTAAGACCAGTACTGGTCTTGTCCAGTATGACCAGTCACAGAGTCTTGGTTGGAGGTTTCTTCCCTAGAGGGAGTTTTTCCCTGTCTCTGTCGTCAATTTTTCAGTTTAAATGTATGTCTCAGAGCTGGGCAATATGGCTGAAGGACCAGGAGAAAAACATATTAAATGTGAACATTTTGTATTTAAAATGTAATCTTTGATTATAATCCCCTCAGCTGTCAAAGCAGAAAGGAAAGTAAATGTCCACACAACCATTGCATTTAAACAATCATCCATTTTCCATCCATTTCCTACCACTTATTCCCTTTCGGGGTCGCGGGGGGCGCTGGCGCCTATCTCAGCTACGATGTAAACAAAATTATAAAACACTTAATAACTTCTTAAAACTAGCTTAATATAAGGACTATCTAAAAAATGCTTAATAAAGTGTAACACAATAGTCCATCCATCATCCATTCATCATCCATCCATCATCTTCCGCTTATCCGAGGTCGGTTCGCGGGGGCAACAGCCTAAGCAGGGAAACCCAGACTTCCCTCTCCCCAGCCACTACGTCTAGCTCTTCCCGGGGGATCCCGAGTCGTTCCCAGGCCAGCCGGGAGACATAGTCTTCCCAACGTGTCCTGGGTCTTCCCCGTGGCCTCCTACTGGTTGGACGTGACCTAAACACCTCCCTAGGGAGGCGTTCGGGTAGCATCCTGACCAGATGCCCGAACCACCTCATCTGGCTCCTCTCGATGTGAAGGAGCAGCGGCTTTACTTTGAGTTCCTCCCGGATGGCAGAGCTTCTCACCCTATCTCTAAGGGAGAGCCCTGCCACATGGCGGAGGAAACTCATTTCGGCCGCTTGTACCCGTGATCTTATCCTTTCGGTCATGACCCAAAGCTCATGACCATAGGTGAGGATGGGAACGTAGATCGACCGGTAAATTGAGAGCTTTGCCTTCCGGCTCAGCTCCTTCTTCACCACAACGGATCGGTACAACGTCCGCATTACTGAAGACGCCGCACCGATCCGCCTGTCGATCTCACGATCCACTCTTCCCTCACTCGTGAACAAGACTCTTAGGTACTTGAACTCCTCCACTTGGGGCAGGGTCTCCTCCCCAACCCGGAGATGGCATTCCACCCTTTTCCGGGCGAGAACCATGGACTCGGACTTGGAGGTGCTGATTCTCATTCCGGTCGCTTCACACTCGGCTGCGAACCGATCCAGCGAGAGCTGAAGATCCCGGTCAGATGAAGCCATTAGGACCACATCATCCGCAAAAAGCAGAGACCTAATCCTGCGGTTACCAAAGCGGAACCCCTCAACGCCTTGACTGCGCCTAGAAATTGTTACACAATAGTGTAAAAATGTAATATGGAGAACCCTAAAAATATATTTTTTTGCAGGTTTAGTGCCAGGAAGCTAGATTTGCTCGAGTGAGCGCAGCTAAGGTAGGCCACATTGATCGGACTATGGCCCGCTTTAAAAAATCCTTAAAACTGCCATACTGTCGAGGTACCGTTTCTTGTTTATCAACAATTTGTTTGCCCTCTGCAGCACTCATTTTTAGTTTCTATTCTCACTCCATGCAAAGAAGGCGAGTGGATACTTTGACTTAGACAAACTTTAATGATCCACAAGGGAAATTGTGTAGCTCAGTTACAAAGTATGGAAAGGATACGGGTGGCAAGGACAATGCACACAAGGGCACAAAAAGAGGGTGAAAACAAAAGGTATAAAGTGGAAAAAAAGTAAGAAAAGTTGAGAACAATACCAAAAATAATGTAAAAAAAAGGAAGTCAAAGGAGCTACGGTGACGTGCTGCCACTCTTTCAAGTGCATTAATGTTACCCGATTGGCTGTTAGGGTGTCACTCCCACTCATCAGTGATCACTTCCTGCGTTGCTCGGTTACTAGAAAGTGAGCGCCTCGCTTTGCAATTTACTGTTTCTTCTGACATTGAAGAAAAAAAACGATCGAAGGTTTTATCAAACACATTTTTTATCGATAACAATTATGTCTATTGCGATATAAATTGATAGTGTTTTATCGCGAAGCCAGGGTATGTCTTATGAATGCCTCTGACTTACCTCTCTATAAATACAATTGGCTTGACTAAGATTTTGTATCATTTTATAATTTACCAAAACTTGCAGACAAAAGTGTTTGCTGATTGTTGTTATTCCAAAATTGTAAGGTGTAGCACAAAAGATCAGTTTCACTCTATGCTAGTAGTCAAGTGGGTTTTAGCTTTATATATCACATTGCATACTCAGTTTTTTTTGTCACAGACAAGGGCTGGTATGCGGTTCGCAATGCATCACAAAAAACAAAAACTTGTTGGACAAATTCCACTTACTATTGGTTCTTCTTGCATTGTCCCTGTCATATAGGCCGTAATTGGAAATTACCTCAGATATTCAGTCTGTTTCAGCTGAAACTATTTCACCTTCCAAGTAGGCTAATAAACGGTTTGTGTGAGAGAAGAGGAGGCAGATGAAAGAATGACCACTGGGTGGAGCCTCCATGTTGGTGCGAGTAAAGGCAAAATAGAGGCAGGGATGGAGGAGGGAGGTGGTGAGCAAGGCTCATTCCTTCTCAAATGGACTGTGTCTGTGCTGTAAACTGTCAGGGAGCTGCTTACTAGCATCTCTCGCTGCCTCATGTGGATGCATGATTTTGCTTGCCAGGCGTCGTATGAACTCGGATAGAAAGTCTGTTTTTAATTTCTTGTATGAATGAGGAATTCAGAACGCGTAGTGGATGTAGGAGAAAACAACTGGACTATTTCTCATTCAGGTGAGTGGGAACATGTTAAGCAATCTGTTTTGCTTTCTATAGCTGTTGGACTTTGGTCCTCTCTACTCTCATCCTTCTGTATTAGAAACCCAGGTCATCCAAACAATCCAGCTTTGATATATTGTCTAATAAAGTTGATGTGCTCCGTCAGCTCACTTTTTGCTCTGTGAGGTCATGTCCAATGACATCTGAGAAGCCTGAACTCTGATGCAAACTATGTTGCTTGTCAGAATGGTTGGGGTGAGGTGTGGTATAAAGATGTATTTATTTGACTGACCAGGATCATATATCGGACCAGCAAAGGTGCAGAAGTTCATCCAGGGGTAAATGCCTTAAAGGGGAACTGCACTTTTTTGGGAATTTTGCCGATCGTTCACAATCCTTATGAGAGACAAAAGGACAAACGTTTTTTTTCTTGTCTAATATAAAAATCAGCTTCTTCTAGGTGGCTAACAATGCAGCTAATGGGAGCAATATATTCTACCTCTAAATCACTTTAAAAATGCATTCAAAAACCATCACCAATAAATTTAAAGTACCAATGATTGTCACACACACACACACACTAGGTGTGGCGAAATTATTCTCTGCATTTGAACCATCACCCTTGATCACCCTCTGGGCACCTGATTTACATTCAGTAACCCGTGTAGTAACCAAGCTGTAGCAACATTGTTATTGTAAAAGCAAACACAGAGGAACTCTTTTTTTCTGGCGTAGAAACGCGTTGCCATGCTACGGTCTTAACCGTAAAAGTTAGCTACGGCAAGAGATAAGCTAGCTTCGACATCCAAACAAAAGGCGTTTGAGTTTGTAATGCACAACACTGCGAGAGGACACCAATCTGTACTGAATGAAAAACATGAACAATCATATTACAGTACATGTAAAGTATTAGCCCACATTTTATGTTCTGTTTGTACACAGCTGAGCTAGCCTGACAGCATTTGTACTATAGTTGTACTAACATGCATGGTGTGCTGTGTGTATCATGGTCAATATTACAGTACTCACTCGATGCCCAGTTGTGCGTCTGGTCCAACTGACCGGGGATGTTTCCTGTTGATTTTGGGTAAGCTATCAATTTATGTCGAAATAGCTTGGCTCCAAGTTCCATATTTATAGCATCGTCACTTTCACCTCACTCTCCCGGCTTCCGTCTGCTCCAGCGTCTCACGCTTTCTTCCTGCTGGCTTCTATAAGCAGCAGTACATATTTAGCTTCAAAAGTATAAGGCTGTGAATCCTCCTTTGTTCAAAAATAGTCAACTTCGTTGTCTGTTACTAAGTCTGCTATGATTAGAAAGCACACTCGTGTTTGATTCCGGAAGTAGGAACACAAGTTGTTGCCAGAAGTCAGACGTGCACCGCTATGGAAACAGAAATAAATGTGCGAAATAAATCAGTTCCAGAAATGATTAAAATGATCAAAATATGGTAAATATTGAACACATTACATATGTGTATAGAAAGTTGCTGTAGGGTTTTGAAGTTGTTTTAAATGGCTTTGAAGGCTACAATGGTGAGTCCCATCAGCTGCATCTTTCAATCGCTTTTTTTTTTTGGCTTTAAAATCTAAAAAAAAAAGACGTGTTCTTGTCTCGCATAATGATTGTAAAAGATACAAAAAAAGTGCAGTCCCCTTTAAAAACCACAACTTCTGTGTAACTCGATAGCACATAAATTATGATTTTAATGGTTTTTCAAAACTCGAGTTTCAACAGGAGACTTAACTGTCCCTTAACTTTCACCTTGTTGAGGAATTCTCCTGAACCCTCTCAGTCGCCCAGGGATCATTCCACCAACGGTTTCCATCCCACACATCCTCAGCTGAAAACAACGTTCCTTCTCAGGAGACATGGCCCCTCTTGGTCTCCCTTTCAACTCCTGCCACTAGTCCAGGTCGGATGCTTGAGGGGATTTGTGATTCATAACCGGTGGTGCACCAAGTCCTGCATCAGTTCTGTCTGTGTGTGGCAATAAAAAGTCTGGAGGTCAGAGGTGAACAGTTTATAAGGGTTGGTGCCCATTTTCCCGACTAGTATTCTGTTTCTGGCCCTTTGTTACAGGCTTTTTGGGGTCTAAAGGGTTGCGTGTGTGTGGTCTCACAAAGATATGAACAATTGTCCCAGTGGGATTTGTGTCGTAATGAGATTAATTCTCCTCATGAGTGTGACGTCACCTGTTGTTGCAGGAACAAAATGTGCATGAACTACATTTTATTGTGTGTCCTCCTAACTCAAGTGATCAATTATCCCAGTGGCTCTGACCTATGGTGAATGCATCAACGCTCATCATAAAGTAAATTGCTTCCTATTACATTTGGTACCCTTTTTGGCACATACTGGGGGTCCTTTAAGATAAATGGATAGATCTTTACTGTCATTGCACAAGTACAACAAAATTTAGTTTTCACCTGTTCAAGGTTAGGCTATACAATTGTCCCTATAATCCTCATGAAAAGGATGGGAGCAAAACTAGACCTTTGACTTCAGGTATGAGTTTCATTGCACATAACATCACAAATGATGCCAGGTGAACTAGAACCAAAAGTGCGGTTAAAGTATCATTTGCATTTGAAATTACAAGCTTTGTGAAATTTGATGCCATATCAATATCATGCGCTTAGGTGATGAGCGTAAAATATATTTTTTATGTGGTCCTCATGTGTTCAGAGGCGCTTCCTAAATTGGGTCACATCCACACGGAGCCGAACTGAGTAATCCTACAAGCACTCAGAATTGTAATTTCCTTATTTTCCAAGGAGAGTTCTCCAACAATCCAGGTGGTGCAAATGAGGCATCTCCATTTCTATGCCAGTGTGGCATTCAGCTTGCTTATTAGTGGGCTCTGTTGCTGCGGGAGAGGAGTACCGTAATTGGTATCTCCTTTGATGTCACCTCTGGCCCGTGCCACTGACCCTGCCCTTGCTAAGAACTGCTTCATTGAGGAACTCCGCCTTTAAAAACTGTAGTAGTGTGCTTTGCCAAAGTATACATAGTTTCGGGTACAGTCCAAAGAGATTAAGCTGCAGCAGTTTGCACTCTGAAAAAACATTTCCAAAAGTCTGGATTTAACATCAAGAATAAGTATCATATCATATAGCTTGAGATTTGTAACTTTTTAGCCAGCCAGACAATTTGGCTCACAAACATGCGAGTGGTTCCCCCAAATTATCTTTGTTTATCTTTATTGCAGCGTGAATCCCCGGAGAAGAGAAGACCTGTGGGCGACTTTGTTCCAGGATGACAAAATTCCATCATGCTAGTCCCCCTTTTGTCATGTTGCTATACAAGTCTTCTAACATCAGATAGAAAGATGAGAGGAAAACATGTCCAACCTGGTTGACTGTTTAAATGTGTTCTCTTCTTTCTTATAGCAGTAAGTCTTGCTAACTGTGCATAATGAGTTCCACTCACCTCTCGCTTCTTGCCCCTTTTCCGATGACTGCCTCTTTTTCATAAGGCCACGCTCGGGCAGAGGTTTGCTGACTAACAGCCGAGTGGTGACTCTCAGACGAGGGAAACAAGCAGCTCTCAGCATTTAGTTTAAGTGGATGGTTTCCTGCCCCTGGTTCTGCTTGTGTTTTGGGAAATGACACAAGCTGGGTACCAACCTCTGACCACAAGTATTCAGTTATTTGTATACTTTTCTATGCATCTTTCTTTGCGCCACAAGGCCGTGTGTGCTACTGGTACATTGTGCACAACATAATGTGTTATTTGTAAACAAGTAGAACATTCCGAGTGCTACACTTTGTGTACCCTGTGCTACTGGAGGTAGGCTGTGTGGTGTTTTGTGGGAACCTCACTTTTAAGAATTGTGCTGCCTCCTGCCCAGTCTGAAAACACAACATGGCTTTGTTTTGGAACCTTCCATCCATCCATTTTCTACCGCTTATTCCCTTTTGGGGTTGCGGGGGGCGCTGGCGCCTATCTCAGCTACAATCGGGCGGAAGGCGGGGTACACCCTGGACAAGTCGCCAACTCATCGCAGGGCCAACACAGATAGACAGACAACATTCACACTCACATTCAAACACTAGGGCCAATTTTTAGTGTTGCCAATCAACCTATACCCAGGTGCATGTTTTTTGGAACCTTCCATCTCTTTAAAAACCCGCCCTAAGGCTGTTTTCTATTATTTTGATGTAAAATTAAGAGACATTACAGTGCAAGTAATGGGAATTGGCCTATCTTGTATAGTACTATTAAGGACCACATTTTGTAGCTTGTGTATTAGGGGTTTTAAACATTGGAAGTTGTGAATCACTGTATTTACAGGAATGAAAGACTACCATGAATTTCAGGCCGCCCCTCTTTTTCAAGGTCTCGTTTTGGAAAATCTTTTTTTAAAACCAAATTGTTCTTATTTTGAATTATGTTGTTTTAGTTCCCGTTTAATCCGATCAAATCAATCAATCACATTTTAGCTGCTCAACTGACACTGCTCCACTGATCACCACTATCTTAAAATTAGCATTATAACTTGAGTGCGCTGATAGGCGACCTGCGGCAACACGTACAAACCTTTGAACTAACTTCTAGATGTGTAGACCTGTCTTTTTCAGACTGTTTTCCTGAGAAAAATATTCTGGTCAATGTAGGGGTACTTTTAGGCTACTATATGCACTATATATGTCAAATAAGTATGTTTTACTTGCCTATTTACTGAGCTTCTGTCTCCTCATTAGCAGTATTATGTTGCTCGGTCTTGGCAGCGATCAACACAGTCAAGCCAGGCCATAACCCCTTTAACCTTTGAACCTTGCCGCTGATGTAATGAGGTCACCGGAGGGTGCTTAGTGTTTGCCACGGGCTATCAAAAACGTAGTCACTGAGTGACATGATTATTTTCTGACATTTTGCTTTTGCACCTTAATTAGATTCAGTTTTAATGTGGCTCACCAGTTAATGAAACAGGTACCTCTTAATGCATGAACAATCTATTATGAATGTGTACTAATCTTCATCTATTCGAACATTTTGAACACGAGAAGGTAATT
This sequence comes from Nerophis ophidion, assembly GCF_033978795.1. Taxonomy (NCBI): domain Eukaryota; kingdom Metazoa; phylum Chordata; class Actinopteri; order Syngnathiformes; family Syngnathidae; genus Nerophis; species Nerophis ophidion. Next base: position 7,800,684 of record NC_084633.1, on the reverse strand, counting down.
ATAACAGGCTGAGGTGTAAAGTATCAGCAGGACTTCCACAAACTTAAGTTTATCCTCGAACCTTAGCGCATAATGTTGGGAAAAAAGGTTTTCTGTGCTCTTTCTGTGGTGCTTGTCACCTGGTGAATTGAAGGGAAAAAAGTCTGATATGCTATTTTTGTGGTCAGACTTGCTTTCAAGGATATGCCTCAAGGGGAATAGTTTGTCAGAGAGAAGAGATAAACATTTTATTTTTGGTGCCTCCTAACTCATTCCTCTTATTCCCCTCTAGTGCCGGACGACCTTACTCCAGAGGAGCAGCAGGAGCTGGAGAACATCCGCCGGCGCAAGCAGGAGCTGCTGGAGGACATTCAGGTAGTGGCAAGTTAGAAAAGCAGTGGGCATTCTAATATCAACTGCTCATGTGGTCACGCCATGTGGATTCCAACCAAATGTTGATGGCAAAAGCTACATTTAAAGTTAAACAAAACTGAAGCCGTAAACTAAGAGATTTGAAACATACCTCATAAAAACCAATGTGGTGAATTTTGCACTTTGCACACACATACAAAGAATGCTATTTATGCTACAGTATGTCATTTCCACATTTACGATACTGTTGCTTAGTTATGTACCCTGTATAAATTATGGTATTAGTTGCATATTTTACTGTTAATATAATCTTTAACTTTTTAAGGTTTAAAAGACAATAATGTAAAAAATAGTAGACTACTTCTACTCTCTGATTTCACATGCCATTTACTAACCGCAAGTTTTTTCTGCTTTACTTTTTCTTCTTTTACAAATTCCCCCCTCACACATTTCACCCCAAGTGGAATGTCGGGAATTTCCTACCAAGAGCATATTTCCTCAGCAAAACATTTGTGCATGTGGTTCAGCCATCCAAACAGAAGGCCTCTCTCTATAAGTTTCAAGCATATGATTTAATGTATGGCTTTAAAAGTATGACTAAACAAGCCAAGCATTTCAAACAACTATGCTCATGAGCCAAATGAGCCCGCAGTTTTAAAGGCAAACTACACACAGGGGTGACATATTGTAATGCCCTACCTCCAAATGTCCCTGTAGGGGGAATTAACTTCCGACTGCCCTCACAGACAAGCTGTGCAGGCTGACACCTGTGCTTTAATGAGCCTTGACTGGCATGGCCCCCCACCCCCACCCCCTAGCCAAATACCAAATACTTTGTGGTGAGCACGCGGGACCACTCCCTGCTCTTTCCTTGTTGCCTTGTTGACTCCCACGCCACTCCTCCGCTAGCCCTTCAGGTCAACGCCTCCTGCTTGAGCCCAGCCATTGTTTTCAGACACAAGCATCCGAGGAATGTCTTGGTATTGCGCAGCTCTTGAAAACACAAAACACAGTGTTCCACCTGTAGTAAACAATACTGCTTGGGGAATCATATGCTCATCCTGTGCCTGGATATAAATGGAAAATCTTTGTATTATTATGTTTTTATTTAAAGCCATGTATCTTGCATTTTATCTTGCATGATTTTCCCTTACCATTAAGCTAATATGTGGTAGGGATGTAACAATATGAAAATTCTATATCACGGTTATTGTGACCAAAATGATCTCGGTTATCATTATTGTTGCAGAGTTGTTGATCGTGCTCAAAAAGTACTTCTACACACACGGAAATGTTCTGACCAAGTTTTTTTAATAACTAAAATAAATTGTGGTGTCCGATCTACTCTGTTCAGAGGTTCTTGTGTAACTCCCAGCAAATTCAACCCCGTGCCTTTTTACTGCATTCCGCCTGGGGACGCGATCCTTTGTAGGTCGTATGAGAGGCGAGTGTGCTGACCAAGCCCAAAGAAACCAAAGCTGGTAGCCCAGCGGCCAGCACTACTCTTGAAGTTGTCAGGTACTGAGGTTTACCAATGTACACCTCTGGCTGGCTGGCCCATTTTGGTCTCGTATTCTTCTGACTATATATATATCGATCACTCCGTCGAAGAGAGCATAACCCAATTGAATATCTTAGTTACTGAGTCAGTAATGGGATTGTTGAAGTTTAGATTGGGGTACGGTGTTTGTTAATGAGGAAAGATGTTAGTGTCTTTTGTATGTCCCCTCTTATTTATGTTTTTTTTTGTATAGAGACTCCAGTCACTATATTTTGCGGTCACAGGACATTTTTGGTGTGTTGATCCTTAGAACCAACACAAGTCTTGGTAAAAAAAAAAAAAAAAAGCCTTAAGATTTGATGCTCCATGGTCATGGCATGAATTACAAAAGGATCTGAGGCTACCTGAACTCATCACTTTTGGGGAATATCAGGCCATTTGAAAAGATCGAGAAGCTGTTTCCATTGGACACGGTCCATGTTTTGAAATTGTTTGTATTGAATCATTTTAATTTGTATCTATTGTGTGTTTTGTGTTTTTGTTGTAAATAATATGTGTTTTTAACTATAGTGTGTAACTGTTACTGTTTGTTGTAGTTCTATGTATTGATGATACTAACTGCTCTTTGTTGTTCTATGTATTGATGATGCCTTCTTTGGCTGCCCTCTTGGCCAGGTCACTCTTATAAAAGAGATTTTAATCTCAGTGGGATTATACCTGGTTGAAAAAAAACCAATCAAAACATATCTATGTTAGCATTCAAGATAGCAGCAGTTAGTCTGTAAGTTTATTAAAGTGCAGTTGTCAATCACAATTTTTGGATAACTTTACTTTTAAATGATAATACTAACTGTCAAGAGTTTTACCACGGTTATCAATAATAACATTTATCGTTGTATCCCTTGTATGTAGCCACAACCAACAACACCCAACAAGAAAGTGCCAACAAGAGGCATGTCTATAAAGAGCATTGCTATGTAGTATATAGTTTTGTTTCAGACTACACGTTTTGTGTTTACTTTTTACTTTTTTGAAGCAAGACACACATTGTCATTAATAAAACAAAGGCTCCAACCTTGGAAAATTAATGAGCATATAGAAAATGTCTTGAGCATATGAGACATTCTTGAGGTTTGAGTCAAAACATGTACAATATCAAAACGCATAGTTCCAACATAAATTATGGTATTATATAAATTTTTTTCAGCGACATTAGTCATATTGCATATTCTATTACCCTAACCAATTTTCGACTTCCCATAGTAATTACATTTGCTTCACAGGGTTGTGAGTTCCCGAATCCTATCTACATTTTAATCCTTTTTCAAACTTTACTACACTATTAAGCTTTAAGACAGAATGTTCTCAGACTAATTAAGTTTGGAATAAAACTGCATCCTAACTCTTTCAGTACTTTCTGGTATATGAGACCAATTGTTCCTGTGGATTTTCTTCTTTTCAGCGCAGTTGTTTAATGAAGCCTTACGGTAGTTTCAGTTACGACTAAACCTGCTTTATTTCTACAGCGGCTAAAGGATGAGATAGCAGAAGTCACCTGTGAGATTGAGAACCTGGGTTCCACTGAGGAGAGGTAAGACCATCAACCCCAACACCACCCTTAGGCAAATACTCCATGCCCAAACTGAGTCGTTTGCCTTTTATTTACTTGGCAAATGAAGCTGTCAATTATTAATAGTCGATGGTCAAGGCAGCCCTTACACCAAATCGTCGTCCTACATAGGCTGTGCTTTTAAGGCACTTTAAATGTTTCATCAGGGCGTACCCTCCCCCCCACCTTCCCATGATGGGAGGCCTCATTGAATAATGTAGTGGGTGTACGGGTGGAGGCAGACAATGCACAGTCCCTGGGGAGGGAGCGCTTGAGTCGGCTACTTTGGTCAGCGATCCCATCAACGGCAAATAAATCATGCCACGCTTTCACTTTCTTTCCACCTAAATCCATTAAGTGTTGCATCTCCTTGTTGTAATCCAGGCGTCGTAGCATGCATTTATCAGTGCTTTTATCACGGCGACAGTACATATTAGTTTGTTTGTGCTGTGGTTTTTTACTTTAAGTAGTCTGCAGACAAAAGCCTATGGAATCCATGCTGTTGACCTCTCACCGGCTGAAGACTGGGGGACGTAACCGTGGTGACGCCGTCCCACAGAAACACTTTTTGACCCCTCAGCATCTCCAGGCATGAGAAACGTCTCATTCCCATAAGCACAATGTTAAACGCTTGGTAACGGCAGTAAGGGTTAAGATGAATAAATAGTTGCCAGTAATTGTAATTGTTTTAACAGACATTTATTGAATTGGTTTGAGTCATGTTGGGAAAAGGATGAGTCATCATCAAGTTTATTGGCTTAAATGAGTCATAGATGAGAGGTACATTTAAGAGTAGATTTGACTTGACAAAATTACAAACCCCGTTTCCATATGAGTTGGAAAATTGTGTTAGATGTAAACACAATTTAAGAACAACGTTTCTCAAAGTGCAATTGCAAAAAATTTAGGGATTTCAACATCTACGGTCCATGATATCATCAAAAGGTGCAGAGAATCTGGAGGAATCACTCCATGTAAGCGGCATGGCCGGAAACCAACATTGAATGACCGTGACCTTCGATCCCTCAGACAGCACTGTATCAAAAACTGACATCAATCTCTAAAGGATATCACCACATGGGCTCAGGAACACTTCAGAAAACCACTGTCACTAAATACAGTTGGTTGCTACATCTGTAAGTGCAAGTTGAAGCTCTACTATGCAAAGCCAAAGCCATTTATCAACAACATCCAGAAACGCCGCCGGCTTCTCTGGGCCCGAGATCATCTAAGATGGACTGATGCAAAGTGGAAAAGTGTTCTGTGGTCTGACGAGTCAACATTTCAAATTGTTTTTCGAAATATTCGACATTGTGTCATCAGAACCAAAGGGGAAGCGAACCATCCAGACTGTTATCGACGCAAAGTTCAAAAGCCAGCATCTGTGATGGTATGGGGGTGCATTTGTGCCCAAGGCATGGGTAACTTACACATCTGTGAAGGCACCATTAATGCTGAAAGGTACATACTGGTTTTGGAACAACGTATGCTGCCATCTAAGCGCCGTCTTTTTCATGGACGCCACTGCTTATTTCAGCAAGAGAATGCCAAGCCACATTCAGCACGTGTTACAACAGCGTGGCTTCGTAAAAAAAGAGTGCGGGTACTTTCCTGTCCCGCCTGCAGTCCAGACCTGTCTCCCATCGAAAATGTGCGGCGCATTATAAAGCGTAAAATACGACAGCGGGGACCCCGGACTGTTAAACGACTGAAGCTCTACATTAAACAAGAATGGGAAAGAATTCCACTTTCCAAAGCTTCAACAATTAGTTTCCTCAGTTCCCAAACGTTTATTGAGTGTTGTTAAAAGAAAAGGTGATGTAACACAGTGGTGAACATGCCCTTTCCCAACTACTTTGGCACGTGTTGCAGCCATGAAATTCTAAGTTAATTATTATTTGCAAAAAAAAAAAAGTTTGTGAGTTTGAACATCAAATATATTGTCTTTGTAGTGCATTCCACTGAATTTGGATTGAAAATGATTTGCAAATCATTGTATTCTGTTTATATTTACATCCAACACAAATTTCCAACTCATATGGAAACGGGGTTTGTAATAAAACAAAGAGTTACTTCATAAGTAATAGCTGTTGAATTTGATCTTCCAGGAAAAACATGCAGAGGAACAAACAGGTGGCAATGGGTCGTAAGAAATTTAACATGGACCCTAAAAAGGTTGGAGATGAATACATGATGAAGTTGCAGTATTTCAAAACTTGTCACTTGTTCCTGTTGGATGAAACTTGACCTCTATTGACACTTTCAGGGAATACAATTCCTCATTGAGAACGACTTGCTGAAAAATACCAGTGATGACATTGCTCAGTTCCTCTACAAGGGGGAGGGTCTGAACAAAACCGCCATAGGAGATTACCTCGGGGAAAGGTAAGTCATCCTGAGTAATATATAAATACAGGTGAAACTTAAAAAATCGTGCATAGTTTGTTTATTCCGGCAATTAGATGTACATCTTGAAACTAATACGTGACGTGTTTCCTATGCTTCACTGGGTTTTAGTCTTAGTACTTTATCTGTTTATAGGTTAAGCTAATAATCTACTATTATTATTTCTGGCGGGCGTTGTGGTGACCTACTGTGTTCTGTGGTCCTTGAATGCACCGTGAAAACCCTCTGTCTCGTAGAACGATCTCTATAACCTAAGAGAACACCCTTTGTACGTTCAGTGTGCACAATTGAATAGCTTAGTTGGTCAGATAGTAATGTCTTCTTATGTTGAGATTGAGGGATGTCTCTCAATGGGGAAAGATGTTAATGTCTAGTTTTTCATGTTAGCTTTCAAGATGGTGAGCTTGCAACAGTTGGTTTGTGAGTTAATCAAAGTGCAGTTATCAATCATTTTTTTGGTAATTTTGATTAAAAACGTTAATACTGACCGTCAAACGGTTTTCCTGTTGTTATCATTAATACTGTTAAACGTTACATCCCAAGTACAGTACAGAGTTAATTTCATGCACTGTACTCTCTGTTTTTCAAGGGTTTTTTCCAGAGTGCATATTTTTCATATTGCTCCGTTTCCTCGAGGTGAGGGCACGCCCATCCTTTCCCAAACAGCCTTTATTGGTCCCATATTTAGACATTGTCTCCCACTCAATGTTCTCCATCTGCTTTCAATTGTTTACTCATCCTTAAGTAACGCGCTCAAGACGTTGTCTGCATCATTTAAGGGAAATTAAACAAAATTCCCGTTCGTAGTGACCACATTTACAGGAAATGGTGTCAAGCCCCTCTTGGTATGCAGGGATTATAGGTCAGTCAGTCGCACAGTCGGGGTGGAGTCCGGAAGGTCAGGGACATAATTTGATGCATGGGCCGATGATGGATGCTCTCACTCGGTAGGATTGTTAACAAACTGCACGTTTCTGAACTCTAAAGTAGGTGATTGGATTTGTCACTTGTCCGCTGGGAATAACAGGCCATGAGCTCAAAAGAGTAGATAATTTACTCTGAAGGGCATTAGGGTCTAGAGACGATGTCATCATCCAGATGAGATGATAAATGAATTATATAGGGGCGAACTTATGTCACTCTAGCCTGATGGGATCCTGTATCTTATCACAATCCTTTTGTGTACCAGGTCATGCTTTCACACAAGGTCTGGCTCAAAAATCTCACATCCCTATTACAGCAATTAAAAAAAAAAAAAGTATTGTGTGTAATACGGGGATGTAATGATAAACAGTATTAACAATAACCGCGGTAAAATTTCTGATAGTAATGCCCTTTTAAATAAAAAATATAGAAAAACTAGCTGTAGCCTATTAGTCAGCTCAAATGCTAAAATTAATGCAGAACACATTAATGTACATCCACATTAAGAAACTACATACCACAAGCTAAACTTGTATAAACACATTACAGTCTGAGTAACTAAGATATTAAATTGTACACATTGAACCTACAGTTTGTGCTTTCTTGGCAAAGAGTGTTTGATCTTTAACAAGAGTAAAATGACGCAAATATGGATTTTCTTTTTACAACTTTATTAACTGAGACAAAGTGGTGCTAAGACGAAGTGGTCTACAATAGAAAGTGAACTTGTGTGACGTCAAATGAACCAGGTGTAAAGCAAAATGAAGACTTCATTTGCCATAATAAATTAAAAAAGAAAAAACGTTTTATTAATTAAAATGAAAAAAAAAAAAATGTAAACGTGCAAAAAAAATTATAACACTGAAGAATCCATCCATCCATCCATTTTCTACCGCTTATTCCCTTTCGGGGTCGCGGGGGGCGCTGGCGCCTATCTCAGCTACAATCGGGCGGAAGGCAGGGTACACCCTGGACAAGTCGCCTGAAGAATTCAGAACAATATTTATTGTTATTTCTGCCAATAAAGAATATTGTGTGTAAACGTATTAGTTATTCTTTTTTAATTAAAATTGGTTAAAAGATTTCAGTGTGTGTATTAGGGTTGTTCAGTATACCTGTGCTAATAAAGTACCACGGTACTAATCAATTGAAAACAGTATTACACTTTTCCCTGCAAACAATGGCTTGTTAATATACTACCTTTTGAAAAATACCAGTACTGTTTAGGCTGCTGGCGGAGATTACAGAGCCGAGGTGGATGATGTTGAGTGTGTCAAAACTCTCACACAAATGGCATACAAGCAATAACATTGTGGAGAGGAAGAATGGTAAAAAAAAATTGAAATTCTACTGGTTAATAAAGAGGGTGCCCAAATCCCAATTTGCGGGTATTTGGGCTTCAAAACTAAAGATAAAGGTGATGCTTTAAACAAGGAGGCACCGCGCTGCAAGTGTTGCTTTAAAACACTACTCGCCAAAAGTGGCTGTTAGAATTACCACCTTTGCTTTAAACTTAGGTAAACATTTAGATAATATCAATTCATATCTGCACAAGCAGCTATAAAGAGTGACAGGTAATAATGTAGTTGTTACATCTGTCCTGCTGTCCGGCTCCCATGCAGAGTGTAATCGAGGAGCCCAAGGCAGACGTTCCCTCCAGGCCCGATGTTTTCGTCGGGGGTAACACTCTTCATTTTACTGGGTTGATTACAGCATACTATATGTAGTATGAAACATTTTAAATTGATTTTTGAGTGCAGCAAAAAAAGCCCAATCTGTTTAATGCTTTTTATTTTATATTTTAACCTTGTAAAATTGTGTGTTTGATGTATTGTTAGATTTTCTGACAAAATATAGCCTATATTGACATTTTTTTAAGTTGCTTTTTTTTTTTTTTTTAAGTATCTATATACTGTACATTTTGGTACTAGTACCAAATTATTGGTTTTGGGACAACCCTGGTGTCTATTAATACATCATGAGCACATTTAACAGTAGTGTGATACTAATAACTATGATAATACATTTTCAAATCATTACATCCCTAGTGTAGTTTGATATTCTTATTTTGTGTCTTATAGAGATGATTTCAACATAAAAGTCCTACAAGCATTTGTTGAGCTTCATGAATTCACAGACCTCAACCTGGTTCAGGCCCTAAGGTAAGAGTCTATTTCAGACTTCTCACAGTATTATGATCGAGACGTTTCCCCTTAAAGACAGTTCCTGTGGAGTTTTCGTCTACCGGGAGAAGCTCAGAAGATTGACCGCATGATGGAGGCCTTTGCTCAGCGCTACTGCCAGTGCAACCCGGGCGTTTTCCAGTCAACAGGTGTTTCTTTTATACCCAACAGTTAGGCTATCCATTCTAAAAAGCTTTTGAATTTAGATCTCTTAATACCATTGATTGATTGTATAAGCTTTTTTTCATTATTCATATTTGCTATTAGTGCACTAAGGGCTAATGGGATGCCAAGATAAACTTGGATTATTCACTTTTATATAGTAGACACAAAGTCTGCAGATGTTTACTTTTAAGTGTTGTCTGTCTTTTGGGAATATTGCGTGTAGATTAGAGAAAGTGCCAATATCGTGGACACAGATGGATGTACTGTACATAATGCACGGTGCTTCCTAAGCCTCAGCATGACAGATAAAGTGCTGCCACGTCAGCCGCACGGCGCCCTTGCTGCCTATTAGCACAAGCTTTCAATAGAGCACGCAGAAACACACTTAGCTGACTCTATCGCACGCCAACCTGTCCTCACTAATGCCACTCTGTGTGGCTGTGTGCTAAGCTGACCTTTATTTTTATCTTCAGACCCCTCAGAAAACATAAACAACATTTCTAACAAGCTAATACAGGTTATCTGTCTATCAAAGTGGAACATGTTTTGGTTTCTGTTTTGTAGGTAAGGGTAATGTCACTGTAAAGGGTGGTCTCCAGGAAACAAGGGGAATGTAAGCCAGTTGTATTTGACATGGTGACTGTTGTCTATCCCAGACACTTGCTACATCCTGTCATTCGCCATCATTATGCTCAACACAAGCCTCCACAACCCCAATGTCAAGGACAAACCCACCGTTGAACGCTTCATCTCCATGAACCGAGGGATCAATGACGGAGGAGACCTACCTGAGGATCTACTCAGGGTGAGTAGGTTGCACGGTTCTCAGCCCCTCTCCAGTTTGAGCCTGCTCTGTATTGACTGTCACACCCTCTCCGTTGCAGAATTTGTACGACAGCATCAAAAATGAGCCATTCAAGATCCCAGAGGATGATGGCAACGACCTCACCCATACTTTCTTCAATCCTGACAGAGAAGGCTGGCTGCTAAAACTGGGTGAGTGACGCAGAAAACTAGTGATGTACACAATGTGGAAATGAACTGTGTGGAACTGATTGATGACGGGTCATGCCTTGCAATTGCAATCAAGGCAACATGGAATGCAGTACTTTGCTGCCACCAGCGAATGCACTTTTGATTCCCTTTCAACTACTTTTTGATCCAACAAAAAATCCACATATCGGCTTCAACAGGGCAACAGTATTCTTATCAGAACATTGGTTGAAACAGGATTTAGAACATTTAGAGACATATTCCAACATCTGATTAACAGTATTTAAGAACTAACTTAGTAGTTCTATTTCCCATAGTGACTGAATAACATTGTTCCACTGAAAACATATTTAAAGGGGGCGTATAATAATCTTTTATGACTGTCTTAACAATGTTGGATGCTAGAGAGGTAACGGTATTAACGGCCTAGTGGTTAGAGTGTCCGCCCTGAGATCAGTAGGTTGTGAGTTCAAACCCCGGCCAAGTCATACCAAAGACTATAAAAATGGGACCAATTACCTCCCTGCTTGGCACTCAGCATCCAGGGTTAGAATTGGGGGTTAAATCACCAAAAATGATTCCCGGGCTCAGCCACCGCTGCTACCCACTGCTCCCCTCACCTCCCAGTTGATGATTGAGGGTGATGGGTCAAATGCAGAGAATAATTTTACCGCACCTAGTTTGTGTGTAACAATCATTGGGTTTAACTTGAACTTTCTAACTTTAATCGATAAACACACTTGCTGTAATTGAACACAAACCTACTGCTAATATTTATTACAATAAATATATAAATATATATATATATATATATATATATATATGTATATGTATATATATATATATATATGTATATATATATATATATATATATATATATATATATATATATATATATATGTATATATATAT